>NW_027328157.1:0-53673 GCF_047675955.1 Chlorocebus sabaeus | reverse complement strand
TGACCCGGTCTGGTCTGGTTTGAGACGGTCTGGTCTGCTTTGAGCCGGTCAAAACCGGTTTGAGCCAGGCTGATCTTGTTTGAGCCAGTCAAAACCGGTTTGTGGCTCGGTTTTAACCGGTCTGGGTCGGTCTGGTGCGGTTTCTCCGGCTTCAGCTGTTCTGGGCCGGTCTGGTGCGGTGTCATCCGGTTAGAGCCGGTCTGCTCCGGTTTTATCCTGTCTCATCCGGTCAAATTCTGTTTGAGCCGGTCTGGTCTGGTTTGAGCCGGTCAAAACCGGTTTGAGCCGGTCTGGTCTGGTTTTAGCCGGTCTGGGCCGGTCTTTTCCGGTTTGATGTGGTTTGAGCCGGTCTTTTCCGGTTTACTCCGGTCTCATCCGGTCAAAACCGGTTTGAGCTGGTGTGGTCTTGAGTCAGTCTGGTCTTGTTTGAGACGGTCAAAACCTGATTGAGCCGGTTTGGCCCGGTTTTAGCCTTTCTGTGTCGGTCTGGTTCGGTTGAGCAGGTTCAAGCTGGTCTGGTTTGGTTTGATCCGGTCAAAACCGGTTTGAACCGTTCTGGTCCGGTTTGTGCCGGATTGAGCCGGTCTGGTCCGGTTTTATCCAGTCTGGACGGGTTTGAGTCGGTCAAAACCGGTTTGAGGCTTTCTCGTCCTGTTTCAGCTGCTCTGGTCCGATTTGAGCCGGTCCAAACCGGTCTGAGCCGGTCTGGTCCGGTTTGAGTGCGGTTTGAGCTGGAAAACACCAGTTTGAGACGGTCTGGTCCGGTTTGAGTGCGGTTTGAGCCGGTCATAACCGGTTAGAGCCGGTCTAGTCCGCTTTGAGTCCAGTTTGAGCCGGACTGGTAGGTTTTGCATCCGGTTTGAGCCAGTCAAAACAGGTTTGAGGCGGTCTGGTCCGGTTTGTGACAGTCAAAAATGGTTTGAGTCCATTTGGAGCTGGTCAAAACCGGTTTGAGCTGGTGTGGTGCGACTTGAGCCGCTAAAAACCGGTTTGAGCCAGTCTAATGCGGTCAAAACAGGTTTGTGCCGTTCTGGTCCGATTTGAGCCAGTCAAAACCGGTTTGAGGCCGTCTCATCCCATTTCAGCCGGTCTGGTAGGGTTTGAGCTGGTCAAAACCGGTTTGAGACTGTCTGGTCCGGTTTCAGACGGTCTGGTCGGGTTTGAGCCGTTCAAAAGCGGTTTGAGCCGGTGTGGTCCTGTTTGAGTCTGGTTTGAGCTGGTCAATTTCGGTTTGTGTTGCTCTCGTCCGATTTGAGCCGGTGTAAAACCGGTTTGAGCTGGTCTGGTCCGATTTGATCCGGTTTAACCCGGTCTGCTCCAGTTTGATTCGTTTGAGCTGGTATGGTCTGGTTTGAGGCCGTTCAAAGCCGGTATGAGTCGGTCTGGTCCGGATTGAGTCCGGTTTGAGCCGGTCAACACCGCTTTGAGCCGGTCTGGTCCAGTTTGAGTCAGGATTGAGCCGGTCAACACCGGTTTGATCCGTTCTGCTCCGGTTTGAGTCCGGTTTGAGCCGATCTTGTCGGTTTGAGCCGGTCAAAACATGTTTGAGCTGGTCTAACAGCCGGTCTGGTCCGTTTTCATCCTGTTTGAGCCTCTCTGCTTCAGTTTGAGCCAGTCAAACCCTGTCTAAGCCGGTCTGGTACGGTTTGTGCCGGTGTGAGCCGGTCTGGTCCGGTTTGATCCGGTTGGGCCGGTCTGGTCCGGTTTGAGCCGGTCAAAACCGGTTTGAGCCGCTCTGGTCCATTTTGATCCCCTGAGTGTGCACTCCCCTGAGTGAGCGCTCACTTGAGTGGGCACTCCGCTTTGCGAGCGCCTCCCTGAGTGTGCATTCCCCTGAGTGTGCACTCGTCTGAGTGAGCACTCCCCTGAATGTGTACTCCCCTGAATGAGCACTCCCCTGAGTGTGCACTCCTCTGAGTTCGCACTCTCCTGAGTGAGGACTCCCCTGAGTGTGCACTCCCCTGAGTGTGTGCTACCCTGAGATTTCACTCCCCTGAGTTTGCACTCTTTTGAGTGAGGACTCCCCTGAGTGTGCACTCCCCTGAGTGTGTGCTACCCTGAGGCTTCACTCCCCTGAGTTCGCACTCTTTTGAGTGAGGACTCCCCTGAGTGTGCACTCCCCTGAGTGTATGCTCAACTGAGCGTGCACTCCACTGAGTGTGCGCTCTCCTGAGTGAGCACTCCCCTGTGTGTACACTCCCATAAGTGTGCGCTCCCCTGTGTGTGCTCTCCCCAGTGTTTTCGCTGCCCTGAGTGAGCGCTCCCCTGAGTGCGAACTCCCCTGAGTGTGCACTCGCCTGGGTGAGGACTCCCCTGAGTGTGCACTCCCCTGATTGTGAACTCACCTGAGTTTGGACTCCCCTGAGTGTGCACTCCACTGATTGAGCACTCCCCTAAGTTACACTCCCCTGAGTTTGTGCTCCCTTGAGATTGCGCTACCCTGTGTGTGAACTCCCCTGAGTGAGCGCTCCCCTGAGTGCGCACTAACCTGAATGTGCACTCGCCTGGGTGAGGACACCCCTGAGTGTTCACTCCCCTGAGTGTGAACTCGCCTGTGTGAGGACTCCCCAGAATGAGCGCTCTCCTGAGGGGGTACTCGTCTGAGTGATGACTCCCCTGAGTGTGCACTCCCCTGAATGAGCACTCCCCTGAGTGTGCAATCCTCTGAGTTCACACGCTCCTGAGTGAGGACTCCCTTTAGTGTGCACTACTCTGAATGTGCAGTCCCTTGAGTGTCGCTTCCCAGGGAGTGCACTTCCCTGAGTTCGCACTCTCCTGAGTGAGGACTCCCCTGAGTGTGCACTCTCCTGAGTGTGGGCTCACCTGATTGTGCACTCCCCTGAGTGAGCGCTCCCCTCGGTGAGGACACCCCTGTGTGTGCACTCCCCTGAGTGAGCACTCCCCTGAGTGTGCACTCCTCTTAGTTCACACTCCTCTGAGTGAGGACTCCCCTGAGTGTTCACACCCCCAGTGTGTGCACTCCCCTGAGTGTGCGCTCCCCTGAGTGTGCACTCTCCTGAGTGAGCGCTCTGCTGAGGGTGCACTCCCCTGAGTGTGCGCTCACCTGAGTAAGGACTACTCTAAGTGGGCCCTCCCCTGAGTGTGAACTCGCCTGAGTGAGGACTCACCAGACTGAGCGCTCTCCTGAGGGGTTACTCGTCTGAGTGATGACTCCCCTGAGTGTGCAATCCCCTGAATGAGCACTCCCCTGAGTGAGCGCTCTCCTGAGTGTGCACTCCCCTGAGTGTGCGCTCACCAGAGTAAGGACTACTCTGAGTCGGCACTCCCCCTGAATGTGCGCTCGCCTGAGTGAGGACTCCCCTGAGTGTGCACTCCCCTGAATGAGCATTACCCTGTTTGTGTGCTCACCTGAGTGTGCACTCCCCAGTGTGTGCACTCCCCTGAGTGAGCACTCCCCTGAGTGTGCACTCCCCTGAGTGTGCACTCTCCTGAGTGAGGACTCCACTGAGTGTTCACTCCCCTGAGTGTGCGCTCCTTTGAGTGTGCACTCCCCTGGGTGAGCACTCCCCTGAATATGCTCTCACCTGAGAGTGCACTCGCCTGAGTGAGGACTACTCTGAGTGTGCACTCCCCTGAGTGTGGACTCGCCTGAGTGAGGGCTCCCTGGAGTGTGCTCTTCCATGTGTGAGCGCTCACCTCATTGGCCACTCCCCTGTGTGAGCGCTCCCCTGAGTGTGCACTCCCCTGTGTGTGCACTCCCTTGAGTGAGGACACCCCTGAGTGTGCACTCCCCTAAATGAGCACTCCCCTTCGTGTACACTCCCCTGAGTAAGCCAGTGAAACCCGTTTTGAGCCAGTCTGGTCCGGTTTAAGCCGGACTGGTCGGGTCTGAGCTGGTCAACGCCGGTTTTATGCGGTCTGTTCCAGTTTGATCCGGTTTAAGCGGGTATGGTCCGGTGTGATCCGATTGAGCCGGTGTGGTCCGGTTTGATCCGGTTTGAGCCAGTCTGCTCCGGTTTGATCTGGTTTGAGCTGGTCAATATCGGTTTGAGTCCGGTTTGAGCCGGACAATACCAGATTTAGCGGGTCTAGCCGGTCTGGTCCGGATTGATCCCTTTTGAGCCGGTCTCGTCTGGTTTGATCCGATTTTAGTCCGTGTGGTCCAGTTTGAGCTGGTTTGAGCCAGTCTGGTCCGGTTTGATCCGATCTCATCCAGTCAAATCTGGTTTGAGCCGGTCTGCTCCAGTTTGAGCCGGTCTGGTCTGGTTTAAGCCGGTCAAAACCGATTTGTGGCCCAGTTTTAGCAGGTCTGGCACGGTCTGCTCCGATTTGATCTGGTTTCAGCTGGTCTGGGATGGTCGAGTCCGGTTTGATCCCGTCAAAACCGCTTTGAGCTGGTCAAAACCAGTTTGAGCCGGTCTAAACTGGATAGAGCCAGTCAAAACCGGTTTGAACCGGTCTGGTCTGGTTTGAGCTGGTGAAAACCGGTTTGAGTCTTTCTGACACAGTTTTAGCTGGTCTGGGCCGGTCTGGTCTGATTTGATCCGGAGTCATCCGGTCAAAACCGGTTTCAGCTGGTCTGGTCTGGTTTCAGCCGGTCTGGTCTGGTTTGAGCCGGTCAAAACCGGCTCAGGTCGGTCAAAACCGGTTTGAGCCTGTCTTGTCTGGTTTGAGCCGGTCAAAACCGGTTGGTGGCCAGTTTTAGCCAGTCTGGTCCGCTCTGGTCCGCTTTGACCGGTTTCAGCTTGTCTGGGCCGGTCGAGTCTGGTTTGATGCGGTCAAAACCGCTTTGAGCCGGACAAAACCGGTTTGAGACGGTCTGGTGTGATTTGAGCCGGTCAAAACCGGCTCAGGTCGGTCAAAACTGGTTTTATCCTGTCTGGTTTTGTCTGAACCCGTCAAAACAAGTTTGTGGCCCAGTTTTAGGCTGTCTGGGCTGGTCTGGTCCGGTTTGTTCCGATTTCAGCCGGTCTGAGCCGGTCTAATTCGGGTTGATCCGGTCTCATCCGGGCAAAACCGGTTTGAGCCGGTCAAAACCGGTTTGAGCCGGTCTGGTCTGGGTTCAGCCAGTCTGGTCTGGTTTGAGCCGGTCAAAACCAGCTCAGGTCGGTCAAAACAGTTTTGATCCAGTCTGGCCTGGTTTGAACCGGTAAAAACCGGTTTCTGGGCCAGTTTTAGGCAGTCTGGGCCGATCTGGTACAGTTTGATCCGATTTTAGCCAGTCTGGGCCGGTCTGATTCGGTTTGATCCGGTCTCATCCGGTCAAAACTGGTTTCAGCCAGTCTGGTGTGGTTTGAGGAGGTCAAAACCGGTTTGAGCCGATCAAAACCGGTTTCAGATGGTCTGGTCTGGTTTGAGCCAGGCAAAACCGGTTTCAGCCAGTTTGGTCTGGTTGAAGCCAGTCAAAATCGATTCGAGCCTGTCTGAGACGGTCTGGTCCGGTTTGATCTGGTCTAATCAGGACAAAACCGGTTTGAGCCGTTTTAAAACCGGTTTGAGCCGGTCTGGAGTGGTTTCAGCCGGTCAAAACCAGTTTGAGCCGGTCTAAACTGGATAGAGCCAGTCAAAACCGGTTTGAAGCGGTCTGGTCTGGTTTGAGCTGGTGAAAACCGGTTTGAGTCTTTCTGGCCCAGTTTTAGCTGGTCTGGGCCGGTCTGGTCTGATTTGATCCGGTGTCATCCGGTCAAAACCGGTTTCAGCTGGTCTGGTCCGGTTTCAGCCTGTCTTGTCTGGTTTGAGCTGGTCAAAACCGGCTCAGGTCGTTCAAAACCGGTTTGAGCCTGTCTTGTCTGGTTTGAGCCGGTCAAAACCGGTTGGTGGCCAGTTTTAGCCGGTCTGGTCCGGTCTGGTCCGCTTTGACCGGTTTCAGCTTGTCTGGGCCGGTCGAGTCTGGTTTGATGCGGTCAAAACCGCTTTGAGCCGGCCAAATCGGTTTGAGACTGTCTGGTCTGGTTTGAGCCGGTCTGGTCTGATTTGAGCCGGTCAATACGGCTCAGGTCGGTCAAAACTGGTTTTAAGCCAGTCTGGTTTTGTTTGAACCCGTCAAAACCGGTTTGTGGCCCAGTTTTAGGCAGTCTGGGCTGGTCTGGTCCGGTTTGTTCCGATTTTAGCCGGTCTGAGCCGGTCTAATTCGGGTTGATCCGGTCTCATCCGGGCAAAACTGGTTTGAGCCGGTCAAAACCGGTTTGAGCCGGTCTGGTCTGAGTTCACCCAGTCTGGTCTGGTTTGAGCCCGTCAAAACAAGCTCAGGTCGGTCAAAACAGTTTTGATCCGGTCTGGCCTGGTTTGAACCGGTAAAAAACGGTTTCTGGGCCAGTTTTAGGCAGTCTGGGCCGATCTGGTACAGTTTGATCCGATTTTAGCCAGTCTGGGCCGGTCTGATTCGGTTTGATCCAGTCTCATCCGGTCAAAACTGGTTTCAGCCAGTCTGGTGTGGTTTGAGGAGGTCAAAACCGGTTTGAGCCGGTCAAAAAGGGTTTCAGCCGGTTTGGTCTGGTTGAAGCCAGTCAAAATCGATTCGAGCCTGTCTGAGACGGTCTGGTGCGGTTTGATCCGGTCTAATCAGGTCAAAACCGGTTTGAGCCGGTTAAAACCGGTTTGAGGCGGTCTGGAGTGGTTTCAGCCGGTCAAAACCGGTTTGAGCCGGTCAAAACTGGATTGAGCCAGTGAAAACCGGTTTGAACCGGTGTGGTCCGGTTTGAGCCGGCAAAAACCGGTTTGAACCCGTCTGGCCCAGTTTTAGCCGGTCTGGGCCGGTCTGGTCCGGTTTGATCCGGTTTCAGCCGGTCAAGGCCTGTCTGTTCCGGGTTGATCCGGTGTGAGCCGGTCTGGTCTGGTTTGATCCGGTTTCCTCCGGTCAAAACCTGTTTGAGCCGGTCTGGTCCGGTTTGAGACCGTCTGGTCTGGTTTGAGGCGGTCAAAACCGGTTTGAGCCGGTCTGATCTTCTTTGAGCCAGTCAAAACCGGTTTGTGGCTCGGTTTTAGCCGGTCTGGGCTGGTCTGGTCCGGTTTGATCCGTTTTCAGCCTGTCAGGGCGGGTCTGGTCCGGTTTGATCCGGTGTGAGCCGGTCTGGTCCGGTTTGATCGGTGTCATCCGGTCAAAACCGGTTTGACCCGGTCTGGTCTGGTTTGAGACGGTCTGGTCTGCTTTGAGCCGGTCAAAACCGGTTTGAGCCAGGCTGATCTTGTTTGAGCCAGTCAAAACCGGTTTGTGGCTCGGTTTTAACCGGTCTGGGTCGGTCTGGTGCGGTTTCTCCGGCTTCAGCTGTTCTGGGCCGGTCTGGTGCGGTGTCATCCGGTTAGAGCCGGTCTGCTCCGGTTTTATCCTGTCTCATCCGGTCAAATTCTGTTTGAGCCGGTCTGGTCTGGTTTGAGCCGGTCAAAACCGGTTTGAGCCGGTCTGGTCTGGTTTTAGCCGGTCTGGGCCGGTCTTTTCCGGTTTGATGTGGTTTGAGCCGGTCTTTTCCGGTTTACCTCCGGTCTCATCCGGTCAAAACCGGTTTGAGCTGGTGTGGTCTTGTTTGAGTTAGTCTGGTCTTGTTTGAGACGGTCAAAACCTGATTGAGCCGGTTTGGCCCGGTTTTAGCCTTTCTGTGTCGGTCTGGTTCGGTTGAGCAGGTTCAAGCTGGTCTGGCTTGGTTTGAGCCGGTCAAAACCCGTTTGAGCCGTTCTGGTCCGGTTTGTGCCGGATTGAGCCGGTCTGGTCCGGTTTTATCCGGTCTGGATGTGTTTGAGTCGGTCAAAACAGGTTTGAGGCTTTCTCGTCCTGTTTCAGCTGCTCTGGTCCGATTTGAGCCGGTCCAAACCGGTCTGAGCCGGTCTGGTCCGGTTTGAGTGCGGTTTGAGCTGGAAAACACCAGTTTGAGACGGTCTGGTCCGGTTTGAGTGCGGTTTGAGCCGGTCATAACCGGTTAGAGCCGGTCTAGTCCGCTTTGAGTCCAGTTTGAGCCGGACTGGTAGGTTTTGCATCCGGTTTGAGCCAGTCAAAACAGGTTTGAGGCGGGTCTGGTCCGGTTTGTGACAGTCAAAAATGGTTTGAGTCCATTTGGAGCTGGTCAAAACCGGTTTGAGCTGGTGTGGTGCGACTTGAGCCGCTAAAAACCGGTTTTGAGCCAGTCTAATGCGGTCAAAACAGGTTTGTGCCGTTCTGGTCCGATTTGAGCCAGTCAAAACCGGTTTGAGGCCGTCTCGTCCCATTTCAGCCGGTCTGGTAGGGTTTGAGCTGGTCAAAACCGGTTTGAGCCTGTCTGGTCCGGTTTCAGACGGTCTGGTCGGGTTTCAGCCGTTCAAAACCGGTTTGAGCCGGTGTGGTCCTGTTTGAGTCTGGTTTGAGCTGGTCAATTTCGGTTTGTGTTGCTCTCGTCCGATTTGAGCCGGTGAAAACTGGTTTGAGCTGGTCTGGTCCGATTTGATCCGGTTTAACCCGGTCTGCTCCAGTTTGATTCGTTTGAGCTGGTATGGTCTGGTTTGAGCCGTTCAAAGCCGGTATGAGTCGGTCTGGTCCGGATTGAGTCCGGTTTGAGCCGGTCAACACCGCTTTGAGCCGGTCTGGTCCAGTTTGAGTCAGGTTTGAGCCGGTCAACACCGTTTGATCCGTTCTGCTCCGGTTTGAGTCCGGTTTGAGCCGATCTTGTCCGGTTTGAGCCGGTCAAAACATGTTTGAGCTGGTCTAACAGCCGGTCTGGTCCGTTTTCATCCTGTTTGAGCCTCTCTGCTTCAGTTTGAGCCAGTCAAACCCTGTCTAAGCCGGTCTGGTACGGTTTGTGCCGGTGTGAGCCGGTCTGGTCCGGTTTGATCCGGTTGGGCCGGTCTGGTCCGGTTTGAGCCGGTCAAAACCGGTTTGATCCGCTCTGGTCCATTTTGATCCCCTGAGTGTGCACTCCCCTGAGTGAGCGCTCACTTGAGTGGGCACTCCGCTTTGCGAGCGCCTCCCTGAGTGTGCATTCCCCTGAGTGTGCACTCGTCTGAGTGAGCACTCCCCTGAATGTGTACTCCCCTGAATGAGCACTCCCCTGAGTGTGCACTCCTCTGAGTTCGCACTCTCCTGAGTGAGGACTCCCCTGAGTGTGCACTCCCCTGAGTGTGTGCTACCCTGAGATTTCACTCCCCTGAGTTTGCACTCTTTTGAGTGAGGACTCCCCTGAGTGTGCACTCCCCCTGAGTGTGTGCTACCCTGAGGCTTCACTCCCCTGAGTTCGCACTCTTTTGAGTGAGGACTCCCCTGAGTGTGCACTCCCCTGAGTGTATGCTCAACTGAGCGTGCACTCCACTGAGTGTGCGCTCTCCTGAGTGAGCACTCCCCTGTGTGTACACTCCCATAAGTGTGCGCTCCCCTGTGTGTGCTCTCCCCAGTGTTTTCGCTGCCCTGAGTGAGCGCTCCCCTGAGTGCGAACTCCCCTGAGTGTGCACTCGCCTGGGTGAGGACTCCCCTGAGTGTGCACTCCCCTGATTGTGAACTCGCCTGAGTTTGGACTCCCCCTGAGTGTGCACTCCACTGATTGAGCACTCCCCTAAGTTACACTCCCCTGAGTTTGTGCTCCCTTGAGATTGCGCTACCCTGTGTGTGAACTCCCCTGAGTGAGCGCTCCCCTGAGTGCGCACTAACCTGAATGTGCACTCGCCTGGGTGAGGACACCCCTGAGTGTTCACTCCCCTGAGTGTGAACTCGCCTGTGTGAGGACTCCCCAGAATGAGCGCTCTCCTGAGGGGGGTACTCGTCTGAGTGATGACTCCCCTGAGTGTGCACTCCCCTGAATGAGCACTCCCCTGAGTGTGCAATCCTCTGAGTTCGCACTCTCCTGAGTGAGGACTCCCTTTAGTGTGCACTACTCTGAATGTGCAGTCCCTTGAGTGTTCGCTTCCCAGGGAGTGCACTTCCCTGAGTTCGCACTCTCCTGAGTGAGGACTCCCCTGAGCGTGCACTCTCCTGAGTGTGGGCTCACCTGATTGTGCACTCCCCTGAGTGAGCGCTCCCCTCGGTGAGGACACCCCTGTGTGTGCACTCCCCTGAGTGAGCACTCCCCTGAGTGTGCACTCCTCTTAGTTCACACTCCTCTGAGTGAGGACTCCCCTGAGTGTTCACCCCCCAGTGTGTGCACTCCCCTGAGTGTGCGCTCCCCTGAGTGTGCACTCTCCTGAGTGAGCGCTCTGCTGAGGGTGGACTCCCCTGAGTGTGCGCTCACCTGAGTAAGGACTACTCTAAGTGGGCCCTCCCCTGAGTGTGAACTCGCCTGAGTGAGGACTCACCAGACTGAGCGCTCTCCTGAGGGGTTACTCGTCTGAGTGATGACTCCCCTGAGTGTGCAATCCCCTGAATGAGCACTCCCCTGAGTGAGCGCACTCCTGAGTGTGCACTCCCCTGAGTGTGCGCTCACCAGAGTAAGGACTACTCTGAGTCGGCACTCCCCTGAATGTGCGCTCGCCTGAGTGAGGACTCCCCTGAGTGTGCACTCCCCTGAATGAGCATTACCCTGTTTGTGTGCTCACCTGAGTTTGCACTCCCCAGTGTGTGCACTCCCCTGAGTGAGCACTCCCCTGAGTGTGCACTCCCCTGAGTGTGCACTCTCCTGAGGGAGGACTCCCTTGAGTGTGCACTCCCTGAGTGAGCACTCCCCTGAGTGTGCACTCCTCTTAGTTCGCACTCTCCTGAGTGAGGACTCCACTGAGTGTTCACTCCCCTGAGTGTGCGCTCCTTTGTGTGTGCACTCCCCCTGGGTGAGCACTCCCCCGAATGTGCTCTCACCTGAGAGTGCACTCGCCTGAGTGAGGACTACTCTGAGTGTGCACTCCCCTGAGTGTGGACTCGCCTGAGTGAGGGCTCCCTGGAGTGTGCTCTTCCATGTGTGAGCGCTCACCTCAGTGGCCACTCCCCTGTGTGAGCACTCCCCTGAGTGTGCACTCCCCTGTGTGTGCACTCCCTTGAGTGAGGACACCCCTGAGTGTGCACTCCCCTAAATGAGCACTCCCCTTCGTGTACACTCCCCTGAGTAAGCCAGTGAAACCCGTTTTGAGCCAGTCTGGTCCGGTTTAAGCCGGACTGGTCGGGTCTGAGCTGGTCAACGCCCGGTTTTATGCGGTCTGTTCCAGTTTGATCCGGTTTAAGCGGGTATGGTCCGGTGTGATCCGGTTGAGCCGGTGTGGTCCGGTTTGATCCGGTTTGAGCCAGTCTGCTCCGGTTTGATCTGGTTTGAGCTGGTCAATATCGGTTTGAGTCCGGTTTGAGCCGGACAATACCAGATTTAGCGGGTCTAGCCGGTCTGGTCCGGATTGATCCCTTTTGAGCCGGTCTCGTCTGGTTTGATCCGATTTTAGTCCGTGTGGTCCAGTTTGAGCTGGTTTGAGCCAGTCTGGTCCGGTTTGATCCGATCTCATCCGGTCAAATCTGGTTTGAGCCGCTCTGCTCCGGTTTGAGCCGGTCTGGTCTGGTTTAAGCCGGTCAAAACCGGTTTGTGGCCCAGTTTTAGCAGGTCTGGCACGGTCTGCTCCGATTTGATCTGGTTTCAGCTGGTCTGGGATGGTCGAGTCCGGTTTGATCCCGTCAAAACCGCTTTGAGCTGGTCAAAACCGGTTTGAGCCGGTCTAAACTGGATAGAGCCAGTCAAAACCGGTTTGAAGCGGTCTGGTCTGGTTTGAGCTGGTGAAAACCGGTTTGAGTCTTTCTGGCCCAGTTTTAGCTGGTCTGGGCCGGTCTGGTCTGATTTGATCCGGTGTCATCCGGTCAAAACCGGTTTCAGCTGGTCTGGTCCGGTTTCAGCCTGTCTTGTCTGGTTTGAGCCGGTCAAAACCGGCTCAGGTCGGTCAAAACCGGTTTGAGCCTGTCTTGTCTGGTTTGAGCCGGTCAAAACCGGTTGGTGGCCAGTTTTAGCCGGTCTGGTCCGGTCTGGTCCGCTTTGACCGGTTTCAGCTTGTCTGGGCCGGTCGAGTCTGGTTTGATGCGGTCAAAACCGCTTTGAGCCGGACAAAACCGGTTTGAGACGGTCTGGTGTGATTTGAGCCGGTCAAAACCGGCTCAGGTCGGTCAAAACTGGTTTTATCCTGTCTGGTTTTGTTTGAACCCGTCAAAACCGGTTTGTGGCCCAGTTTTAGGCTGTCTGGGCTGGTCTGGTCCGGTTTGTTCCGATTTTAGCCGGTCTGAGCCGGTCTAATTCGGGTTGATCCGGTCTCATCCGGGCAAAACCGGTTTGAGCCGGTCAAAACCGGTTTGAGCCGGTCTGGTCTGGGTTCAGCCAGTCTGGTCTGGTTTGAGCCGGTCAAAACCAGCTCAGGTCGGTCAAAACAGTTTTGATCCAGTCTGGCCTGGTTTGAACCAGTAAAAACCGGTTTCTGGGCCAGTTTTTAGGCAGTCTGGGCCGATCTGGTACAGTTTGATCCGATTTTAGCCAGTCTGGGCCAGTCTGATTCGGTTTGATCCGGTCTCATCTGGTCAAAACTGGTTTCAGCCAGTCTGGTGTGGTTTGAGGCGGGTCAAAACCGATTTGAGCCGATCAAAACCGGTTTTCAGCCGGTCTGGTCTGGTTTGAGCCAGGCAAAACCGGTTTCAGCCGGTTTGGTCTGGTTGAAGCCAGTCAAAATCGATTCGAGCCTGTCTGAGACGGTCTGGTCCGGTTTGATCTGGTCTAATCAGGACAAAACCGGTTTGAGCCGTTTTAAAACCGGTTTGAGCTGGTCTGGAGTGGTTTCAGCCGGTCAAAACCGGTTTGAGCCGGTCTAAACTGGATAGAGCCAGTCAAAACCGGTTTGAAGCGGTCTGGTCTGGTTTGAGCTGGTGAAAACCGGTTTGAGTCTTTCTGGCCCAGTTTTAGCTGGTCTGGGCCGGTCTGGTCTGATTTGATCCGGTGTCATCCGGTCAAAACCGGTTTCAGCTGGTCTGGTCCGGTTTCAGCCTGTCTTGTCTGGTTTGAGCTGGTCAAAACCGGCTCAGGTCGGTCAAAACCGGTTTGAGCCTGTCTTGTCTGGTTTGAGCCGGTCAAAACCGGTTGGTGGCCGGTTTTAGCCGGTCTGGTCCGGTCTGGTCCGCTTTGACCGGGTTTCAGCTTGTCTGGGCCGGTCGAGTCTGTTTTGATGCGGTCCAAAACCGCTTTGAGCCGGACAAAACCGGTTTGAGACGGTCTGGTCTGGTTTGAGCCGGTCTGGTCTGATTTGAGCCGGTCAATACGGCTCAGGTCGGTCAAAACTGGTTTTAGCCAGTCTGGTTTTGTGTTTGAACCCGTCAAAACCGGTTTGTGGCCCAGTTTTAGGCAGTCTGGGCTGGTCTGGTCCGGTTTGTTCCGATTTTAGCCGGTCTGAGCCGGTCTAATTCGGGTTGATCCGGTCTCATCCGGGCAAAACTGGTTTGAGCCGGTCAAAACCGGTTTTGAGCCGGTCTGGTCTGGGTTCATCCAGTCTGGTCTGGTTTGAGCCGGTCAAAAACCAGCTCAGGTCGGTCAAAAGAGTTTTGATCCAGTCTGGCCTGGTTTGAACCGGTAAAAACCGGTTTCTGGGCCAGTTTTAGGCAGTCTGGGCCGATCTGGTACAGTTTGATCCGATTTTAGCCAGTCTGGGCCGGTCTGATTCGGTTTGATCCAGTCTCAACCGGTCAAAACTGGTTTCAGCCAGTCTGGTGTGGTTTGAGGAGGTCAAAACCGGTTTGAGCCGGTCAAAACCGGTTTCTGCCGGTTTGGTCTGGTTGAAGCCAGTCAAAATCGATTCGAGCCTGTCTGAGACGGTCTGGTGCGGTTTGATCCGGTCTAATCAGGTCAAAACCGGTTTGAGCCGGTTAAAAACCGGTTTGAGGCCGGTCTGGAGTGGTTTCAGCCGGTCAAAACCGGTTTGAGCCGGTCAAAACTGGATTGAGCCAGTGAAAACCGGTTTGAACCGGTGTGGTCTGGTTTGAGCCGGCAAAAACCGGTTTGAACCCGTCTGGCCCAGTTTTAGCCGGTCTGGGCCGGTCTGGTCCGGTTTGATCCGGTTTCAGCCGGTCAAGGCCTGTCTGTTCCGGGTTGATCCGGTGTGAGCCGGTCTGGTCTGGTTTGATCCGGTTTCCTCTGGTCAAAACCTGTTTGAGCCGGTCTGGTCCGGTTTGAGACCGTCTGGTCTGGTTTGAGGCGGTCAAAACCGGTTTGAGCCGGTCTGATCTTCTTTGAGCCAGTCAAAACCGGTTTGTGGCTCGGTTTTAGCCGGTCTGGGCTGGTCTGGTCCGGTTTGATCCGTTTTCAGCCTGTCAGGGCGGGTCTGGTCCGGTTTGATCCGGTGTGAGCCGGTCTGGTCCGGTTTGATCCGGTGTCATCCGGTCAAAACCGGTTTGACCCGGTCTGGTCTGGTTTGAGACGGTCTGGTCTGCTTTGAGCCGGTCAAAACCGGTTTGAGCCAGGCTGATCTTGTTTGAGCCAGTCAAAACCGGTTTGTGGCTCGGTTTTAACCGGTCTGGGTCGGTCTGGTGCGGTTTCTCCGGCTTCAGCTGTTCTGGGCCGGTCTGGTGCGGTGTCATCCGGTTAGAGCCGGTCTGCTCCGGTTTTATCCTGTCTCATCCGGTCAAATTCTGTTTGAGCCGGTCTGGTCTGGTTTGAGCCGGTCAAAACCGGTTTGAGCCGGTCTGGTCTGGTTTTAGCCGGTCTGGGCCGGTCTTTTCCGGTTTGATGTGGTTTGAGCCGGTCTTTTCCGGTTTACTCCGGTCTCATCCGGTCAAAACCGGTTTTGAGCTGGTGTGGTCTTGTTTGAGTTAGTCTGGTCTTGTTTGAGACGGTCAAAACCTGATTGAGCCGGTTTGGCCCGGTTTTAGCCTTTCTGTGTCGGTCTGGTTCGGTTGAGCAGGTTCAAGCTGGTCTGGCTTGGTTTGAGCCGGTCAAAACCCGTTTGAGCCGTTCTGGTCCGGTTTGTGCCGGATTGAGCCGGTCTGGTCCGGTTTTATCCGGTCTGGATGTGTTTGAGTCGGTCAAAACCGGTTTGAGGCTTTCTCGTCCTGTTTCAGCTGCTCTGGTCCGATTTGAGCCGGTCCAAACCGGTCTGAGCCGGTCTGGTCCGGTTTGAGTGCAGTTTGAGCTGGAAAACACCAGTTTGAGACGGTCTGGTCCGGTTTGAGTGCGGTTTGAGCCGGTCATACCGGTTAGAGCCGGTCTAGTCCGCTTTGAGTCCAGTTTGAGCCGGACTGGTAGGTTTTGCATCCGGTTTGAGCCAGTCAAAACAGGTTTGAGGCGGTCTGGTCCGGTTTGTGACAGTCAAAAATGGTTTGAGTCCATTTGGAGCTGGTCAAAACCGGTTTGAGCTGGTGTGGTGCGACTTGAGCCGCTAAAAACCGGTTTGAGCCAGTCTAATGCGGTCAAAACAGGTTTGTGCCGTTCTGGTCCGATTTGAGCCAGTCAAAACCGGTTTGAGGCCGTCTCGTCCCATTTCAGCCGGTCTGGTAGGGTTTGAGCTGGTCAAAACCGGTTTGAGCCTGTCTGGTCCGGTTTCAGATGGTCTGGTCGGGTTTGAGCCGTTCAAAACCGGTTTTGAGCCGGTGTGGTCCTGTTTGAGTCTGGTTTGAGCTGGTCAATTTCGGTTTGTGTTGCTCTCGTCCGATTTGAGCCGGTGAAAACTGGTTTGAGCTGGTCTGGTCCGATTTGATCCGGTTTAACCCGGTCTGCTCCAGTTTGATTCGTTTGAGCTGGTATGGTCTGGTTTGAGCCGTTCAAAGCCGGTATGAGTCGGTCTGGTCCGGATTGAGTCCGGTTTGAGCCGGTCAACACCGCTTTGAGCCGGTCTGGTCCAGTTTGAGTCAGGTTTGAGCCGGTCAACACCGGTTTGATCCGTTCTGCTCCGGTTTGAGTCCGGTTTGAGCCGATGTTGTCCGGTTTGAGCCGGTCAAAAACATGTTTGAGCTGGTCTAACAGCCGGTGTGGTCCGTTTTCATCCTGTTTGAGCCTCTCTGCTTCAGTTTGAGCCAGTCAAACCCTGTCTAAGCCGGTCTGGTACGGTTTGCGCCGGTGTGAGCCGGTCTGGTCCGGTTTGATCCGGTTGGGCCGGTCTGGTCCGGTTTGAGCCGCTCAAAACCGGTTTGATCCGCTCTGGTCCATTTTGATCCCCTGTGTTTGCACTCCCCTGAGTGAGCACTCCCCTGAGTGTGCACTCCTCTTAGTTCACACTCCTCTGAGTGAGGACTCCCCTGAGTGTTCACCCCCCAGTGTGTGCACTCCCCTGAGTGTGCGCTCCCCTGAGTGTGCACTCTCCTGAGTGAGCGCTCTGCTGAGGGTGCACTCCCCTGAGTGTGCGCTCACCTGAGTAAGGACTACTCTAAGTGGGCCCTCCCCTGAGTGTGAACTCGCCTGAGTGAGGACTCACCAGACTGAGCGCTCTCCTGAGGGGTTACTCGTCTGAGTGATGACTCCCCTGAGTGTGCAATCCCCTGAATGAGCACTCCCCTGAGTGAGCGCACTCCTGAGTGTGCACTCCCCTGAGTGTGCGCTCACCAGAGTAAGGACTACTCTGAGTTGGCACTCCCCCTGAATGTGCGCTCACCTGAGTGAGGACTCCCCTGAGTGTGCACTCCCCTGAATGAGCATTACCCTGTTTGTGTGCTCACCTGAGTGTGCACTCCCCAGTGTGTGCACTCCCCTGAGTGAGCACTCCCCTGAGTGTGCACTCCCCTGAGTGTGCACTCTCCTGAGGGAGGACTCCCTTGAGTGTGCACTCCCCTGAGTGAGCACTCCCCTGAGTGTGCACTCCTCTTAGTTCGCACTCTCCTGAGTGAGGACTCCACTGAGTGTTCACTCCCCTGAGTGTGCGCTCCTTTGAGTGTGCACTCCCCTGGGTGAGCACTCCCCCGAATGTGCTCTCACCTGAGAGTGCACTCGCCTGAGTGAGGACTACTCTGAGGTGTGCACTCCCCTGAGTGTGGACTCGCCTGAGTGAGGGCTCCCTGGAGTGTGCTCTTCCATGTGTGAGCGCTCACCTCAGTGGCCACTCCCCTGTGTGAGCGCTCCCCTGAGTGTGCACTCCCCTGTGTGTGCACTCCCTTGAGTGAGGACACCCCTGAGTGTGCACTCCCCTAAATGAGCACTCCCCTTCGTGTACACTCCCCTGAGTAAGCCAGTGAAACCCGTTTTGAGCCAGTCTGGTCCGGTTTAAGCCGGACTGGTCGGGTCTGAGCTGGTCAACGCCGGTTTTATGCGGTCTGTTCCAGTTTGATCCGGTTTAAGCGGGTATGGTCCGGTGTGATCCGGTTGAGCCGGTGTGGTCCGGTTTGATCCGGTTTGAGCCAGTCTGCTCCGGTTTGATCTGGTTTGAGCTGGTCAATATCGGTTTGAGTCCGGTTTGAGCCGGACAATACCAGATTTAGCGGGTCTAGCCGGTCTGGTCCGGATTGATCCCTTTTGAGCCGGTCTCGTCTGGTTTGATCCGATTTTAGTCCGTGTGGTCCAGTTTGAGCTGGTTTGAGCCAGTCTGGTCCGGTTTGATCCGATCTCATCCGGTCAAATCTGGTTTGAGCCGCTCTGCTCCGGTTTGAGCCGGTCTGGTCTGGTTTAAGCCGGTCAAAACTGGTTTGTGGCCCAGTTTTAGCAGGTCTGGCACGGTCTGCTCCGATTTGATCTGGTTTCAGCTGGTCTGGGATGGTCGAGTCCGGTTTGATCCCGTCAAAACCGCTTTGAGCTGGTCAAAACCGGTTTGAGCCGGTCTAAACTGGATAGAGCCAGTCAAAACCGGTTTGAACCGGTCTGGTCTGGTTTGAGCTGGTGAAAACCGGTTTGAGTCTTTCTGACACAGTTTTAGCTGGTCTGGGCCGGTCTGGTCTGATTTGATCCGGAGTCATCCGGTCAAAACCGGTTTCAGCTGGTCTGGTCTGGTTTCAGCCGGTCTGGTCTGGTTTGAGCCGGTCAAAACCGGCTCAGGTCGGTCAAAACCGGTTTGAGCCTGTCTTGTCTGGTTTGAGCCGGTCAAAACCGGTTGGTGGCCAGTTTTAGCCGGTCTGGTCCGGTCTGGTCCGCTTTGACCGGTTTCAGCTTGTCTGGGCCGGTCGAGTCTGGTTTGATGCGGTCAAAACCGCTTTGAGCCGGACAAAACCGGTTTGAGACGGTCTGGTGTGATTTGAGCCGGTCAAAACCGGCTCAGGTCGGTCAAAACTGGTTTTATCCTGTCTGGTTTTGTTTGAACCCGTCAAAAACCGGTTTGTGGCCCAGTTTTAGGCTGTCTGGGCTGGTCTGGTCCGGTTTGTTCCGATTTTAGCCGGTCTGAGCCGGTCTAATTCGGGTTGATCCGGTCTCATCCGGGCAAAACCGGTTTGAGCCGGTCAAAACCGGTTTGAGCCGGTCTGGTCTGGGTTCAGCCAGTCTGGTCTGGTTTGAGCCGGTCAAAACCAGCTCAGGTCGGTCAAAACAGTTTTGATCCAGTCTGGCCTGGTTTGAACCGGTAAAAACCGGTTTCTGGGCCAGTTTTAGGCAGTCTGGGCCGATCTGGTACAGTTTGATCCGATTTTAGCCAGTCTGGGCCGGTCTGATTCGGTTTGATCCGGTCTCATCTGGTCAAAACTGGTTTCAGCCAGTCTGGTGTGGTTTGAGGCGGTCAAAACCGGTTTGAGCCGATCAAAACCGGTTTCAGCCAGTCTGGTCTGGTTTGAGCCAGGGAAAACCGGTTTCAGCCGGTTTGGTCTGGTTGAAGCCAGTCAAAATCGATTCGAGCCTGTCTGAGACGGTCTGGTCCGGTTTGATCTGGTCTAATCAGGACAAAACCGGTTTGAGCCGTTTAAAACCCGTTTGAGCCGGTCTGGAGTGGTTTCAGCCGGTCAAAAACCGGTTTGAGCCGGTCTAAACTGGATAGAGCCAGTCAAAACCGGTTTGAAGCGGTCTGGTCTGGTTTGAGCTGGTGAAAACCGGTTTGAGTCTTTCTGGCCCAGTTTTAGCTGGTCTGGGCCGGTCTGGTCTGATTTGATCCGGTGTCATCCGGTCAAAACCGGTTTCAGCTGGTCTGGTCCGGTTTCAGCCTGTCTTGTCTGGTTTGAGCTGGTCAAAACCGGCTCAGGTCGGTCAAAACCGGTTTGAGCCTGTCTTGTCTGGTTTGAGCCGGTCAAAACCGGTTGGTGGCCGGTTTTAGCCGGTCTGGTCCGGTCTGGTCCGCTTTGACCGGTTTCAGCTTGTCTGGGCCGGTCGAGTCTGGTTTGATGCGGTCAAAACCGCTTTGAGCCGGACAAAACCGGTTTGAGACGGTCTGGTCTGGTTTGAGCCGGTCTGGTCTGATTTGAGCCGGTCAATACGGCTCAGGTCGGTCAAAACTGGTTTTAGCCAGTCTGGTTTTGTTTGAACCCGTCAAAACGGTTTGTGGCCCAGTTTTAGGCAGTCTGGGCTGGTCTGGTCCGGTTTGTTCCGATTTTAGCCGGTCTGAGCCGGTCTAATTCGGGTTGATCCGGTCTCATCCGGGCAAAACTGGTTTGAGCCGGGTCAAAACCGGTTTGAGCCGGTCTGGTCTGGGTTCATCCAGTCTGGTCTGGTTTGAGCCCGTCAAAACAAGCTCAGGTCGGTCAAAACAGTTTTGATCCGGTCTGGCCTGGTTTGAACCGGTAAAAACCGGTTTCTGGGCCAGTTTTAGGCAGTCTGGGCCGATCTGGTACAGTTTGATCCGATTTTAGCCAGTCTGGGCCGGTCTGATTCGGTTTGATCCAGTCTCATCCGGTCAAAACTGGTTTCAGCCAGTCTGGTGTGGTTTGAGGAGGTCAAAACCGGTTTGAGCCGGTCAAAACCGGTTTCAGCCGGTTTGGTCTGGTTGAAGCCAGTCAAAATCGATTCGAGCCTGTCTGAGACGGTCTGGTGCGGTTTGATCCGGTCTAATCAGGTCAAAACCGGTTTGAGCCGGTTAAAACCGGTTTGAGCCGGTCTGGAGTGGTTTCAGCCGGTCAAAACCGGTTTGAGCCGGTCAAAACTGGATTGAGCCAGTGAAAACCGGTTTGAACCGGTGTGGTCTGGTTTGAGCCGGCAAAAACCGGTTTGAACCCGTCTGGCCCAGTTTTAGCCGGTCTGGGCCGGTCTGGTCCGGTTGGATCCGGTTTCAGCCGGTCAAGGCCTGTCTGTTCCGGGTTGATCCGGTGTGAGCCGGTCTGGTCTGGTTTGATCCGGTTTCCTCCGGTCAAAACCTGTTTGAGCCGGTCTGGTCCGGTTTGAGACCGTCTGGTCTGGTTTGAGGCGGTCAAAACCGGTTTGAGCCGGTCTGATCTTCTTTGAGCCAGTCAAAACCGGTTTGTGGCTCAGTTTTAGCCGGTCTGGGCTGGTCTGGTCCGGTTTGATCCGTTTTCAGCCTGTCAGGGCGGGTCTGGTCCGGTTTGATCCGGTGTGAGCCGGTCTGGTCCGGTTTGATCCGGTGTCATCCGGTCAAAACCGGTTTGACCCGGTCTGGTCTGGTTTGAGACGGTCTGGTCTGCTTTGAGCCGGTCAAAACCGGTTTGAGCCAGGCTGATCTTGTTTGAGCCAGTCAAAACCGGTTTGTGGCTCGGTTTTAACCGGTCTGGGTCGGTCTGGTGCGGTTTCTCCGGCTTCAGCTGTTCTGGGCCGGTCTGGTGCGGTGTCATCCGGTTAGAGCCGGTCTGCTCCGGTTTTATCCTGTCTCATCCGGTCAAATTCTGTTTGAGCCGGTCTGGTCTGGTTTGAGCCGGTCAAAACCGGTTTGAGCCGGTCTGGTCTGGTTTTAGCCGGTCTGGGCCGGTCTTTTCCGGTTTGATGTGGTTTGAGCCGGTCTTTTCCGGTTTACTCCGGTCTCATCCGGTCAAAACCGGTTTGAGCTGGTGTGGTCTTGTTTGAGTTAGTCTGGTCTTGTTTGAGACGGTCAAAACCTGATTGAGCCGGTTTGGCCCGGTTTTAGCCTTTCTGTGTCGGTCTGGTTCGGTTGAGCAGGTTCAAGCTGGTCTGGCTTGGTTTGAGCCGGTCAAAACCCGTTTGAGCCGTTCTGGTCCGGTTTGTGCCGGATTGAGCCGGTCTGGTCCGGTTTTATCCGGTCTGGATGTGTTTGAGTCGGTCAAAACCGGTTTGAGGCTTTCTCGTCCTGTTTCAGCTGCTCTGGTCCGATTTGAGCCGGTCCAAACCGGTCTGAGCCGGTCTGGTCCGGTTTGAGTGCGGTTTGAGCTGGAAAACACCAGTTTGAGACGGTCTGGTCCGGTTTGAGTGCGGTTTGAGCCGGTCATAACCGGTTAGAGCCGGTCTAGTCCGCTTTGAGTCCAGTTTGAGCCGGACTGGTAGGTTTTGCATCCGGTTTGAGCCAGTCAAAACAGGTTTGAGGCGGTCTGGTCCGGTTTGTGACAGTCAAAAATGGTTTGAGTCCATTTGGAGCTGGTCAAAACCGGTTTGAGCTGGTGTGGTGCGACTTGAGCCGCTAAAAACCGGTTTGAGCCAGTCTAATGCGGTCAAAACAGGTTTGTGCCGTTCTGGTCCGATTTGAGCCAGTCAAAACCGGTTTGAGGCCGTCTCGTCCCATTTCAGCCGGTCTGGTAGGGTTTGAGCTGGTCAAAACCGGTTTGAGCCTGTCTGGTCCGGTTTCAGACGGTCTGGTCGGGTTTGAGCCGTTCAAAACCGGTTTGAGCCGGTGTGGTCCTGTTTGAGTCTGGTTTGAGCTGGTCAATTTCGGTTTGTGTTGCTCTCGTCCGATTTGAGCCGGTGAAAACTGGTTTGAGCTGGTCTGGTCCGGTTTGATCCGGTTTAACCCGGTCTGCTCCAGTTTGATTCGTTTGAGCTGGTATGGTCTGGTTTGAGCCGTTCAAAGCCGGTATGAGTCGGTCTGGTCCGGATTGAGTCCGGTTTGAGCCGGTCAACACCGCTTTGAGCCGGTCTGGTCCAGTTTGAGTCAGGTTTGAGCCGGTCAACACCGGTTTGATCCGTTCTGCTCCGGTTTGAGTCCGGTTTGAGCCGATCTTGTCCGGATTGAGCCGGTCAAAACATGTTTGAGCTGGTCTAACAGCCGGTCTGGTCCGTTTTCATCCTGTTTGAGCCTCTCTGCTTCAGTTTGAGCCAGTCAAACCCTGTCTAAGCCGGTCTGGTACGGTTTGTGCCAGTGTGAGCCGGTCTGGTCCGGTTTGATCCGGTTGGGCCGGTCTGGTCCGGTTTGAGCCGGTCAAAACCGGTTTGAGCCGCTCTGGTCCATTTTGATCCCCTGAGTGTGCACTCCCCTGAGTGAGCGCTCACTTGAGTGGGCACTCCGCTTTGCGAGCGCCTCCCTGAGTGTGCATTCCCCTGAGTGTGCATTCGTCTGAGTGAGCACTCCCCTGAATGTGTACTCCCCTGAATGAGCACTCCCCTGAGTGTGCACTCCTCTGAGTTCGCACTCTCCTGAGTGAGGACTCCCCTGAGTGTGCACTCCCCTGAGTGTGTGCTACCCTGAGATTTCACTCCCCTGAGTTTGCACTCTTTTGAGTGAGGACTCCCCTGAGTGTGCACTCCCCTGAGTGTGTGCTACCCTGAGGCTTCACTCCCCTGAGTTCGCACTCTTTTGAGTGAGGACTCCCCTGAGTGTGCACTCCCCTGAGTGTATGCTCAACTGAGCGTGCACTCCACTGAGTGTGCGCTCTCCTGAGTGAGCACTCCCCTGTGTGTACACTCCCATAAGTGTGCGCTCCCCTGTGTGTGCTCTCCCCAGTGTTTTCGCTGCCCTGAGTGAGCGCTCCCCTGAGTGCGAACTCCCCTGAGTGTGCACTCGCCTGGGTGAGGACTCCCCTGAGTGTGCACTCCCCTGATTGTGAACTCGCCTGAGTTTGGACTCCCCTGAGTGTGCACTCCACTGATTGAGCACTCCCCTAAGTTACACTCCCCTGAGTTTGTGCTCCCTTGAGATTGCGCTACCCTGTGTGTGAACTCCCCTGAGTGAGCGCTCCCCTGAGTGCGCACTAACCTGAATGTGCACTCGCCTGGGTGAGGACACCCCTGAGTGTTCACTCCCCTGAGTGTGAACTCGCCTGTGTGAGGACTCCCCAGAATGAGCGCTCTCCTGAGGGGGTACTCGTCTGAGTGATGACTCCCCTGAGTGTGCACTCCCCTGAATGAGCACTCCCCTGAGTGTGCAATCCTCTGAGTTCGCACTCTCCTGAGTGAGGACTCCCTTTAGTGTGCACTACTCTGAATGTGCAGTCCCTTGAGTGTTCGCTTCCCAGGGAGTGCACTTCCCTGAGTTCGCACTCTCCTGAGTGAGGACTCCCCTGAGTGTGCACTCTCCTGAGTGTGGGCTCACCTGATTGTGCACTCCCCTGAGTGAGCGCTCCCCTCGGTGAGGACACCCCTGTGTGTGCACTCCCCTGAGTGAGCACTCCCCTGAGTGTGCACTCCTCTTAGTTCACACTCCTCTGAGTGAGGACTCCCCTGAGTGTTCACCCCCCAGTGTGTGCACTCCCCTGAGTGTGCGCTCCCCTGAGTGTGCTCTCTCCTGAGTGAGCGCTCTGCTGAGGGTGCACTCCCCTGAGTGTGCGCTCACCTGAGTAAGGACTACTCTAAGTGGGCCCTCCCCTGAGTGTGAACTTGCCTGAGTGAGGACTCACCAGACTGAGCGCTCTCCTGAGGGGTTACTCGTCTGAGTGATGACTCCCCTGAGTGTGCAATCCCCTGAATGAGCACTCCCCTGAGTGAGCGCACTCCTGAGTGTGCACTCCCCTGAGTGTGCGCTCACCAGAGTAAGGACTACTCTGAGTCGGCACTCCCCTGAATGTGCGCTCACCTGAGTGAGGACTCCCCTGAGTGTGCACTCCCCTGAATGAGCATTACCCTGTTTGTGTGCTCACCTGAGTGTGCACTCCCCAGTGTGTGCACTCCCCTGAGTGAGCACTCCCCTGAGTGTGCACTCCCCTGAGTGTGCACTCTCCTGAGGGAGGACTCCCTTGAGTGTGCACTCCCCTGAGTGAGCACTCCCCTGAGTGTGCACTCCTCTTAGTTCGCACTCTCCTGAGTGAGGACTCCACTGAGTGTTCACTCCCCTGAGTGTGCGCTCCTTTGAGTGTGCACTCCCCTGGGTGAGCACTCCCCCGAATGTGCTCTCACCTGAGAGTGCACTCGCCTGAGTGAGGACTACTCTGAGTGTGCACTCCCCTGAGTGTGGACTCGCCTGAGTGAGGGCTCCCTGGAGTGTGCTCTTCCATGTGTGAGCGCTCACCTCAGTGGCCACTCCCCTGTGTGAGCACTCCCCTGAGTGTGCACTCCCCTGTGTGTGCACTCCCTTGAGTGAGGACACCCCTGAGTGTGCACTCCCCTAAATGAGCACTCCCCTTCGTGTACACTCCCCTGAGTAAGCCAGTGAAACCCGTTTTGAGCCAGTCTGGTCCGGTTTAAGCCGGACTGGTCGGGTCTGAGCTGGTCAACGCCGGTTTTATGCGGTCTGTTCCAGTTTGATCCGGTTTAAGCGGGTATGGTCCGGTGTGATCCGGTTGAGCCGGTGTGGTCCGGTTTGATCCGGTTTGAGCCAGTCTGCTCCGGTTTGATCTGGTTTGAGCTGGTCAATATCGGTTTGAGTCCGGTTTGAGCCGGACAATACCAGATTTAGCGGGTCTAGCCGGTCTGGTCCGGATTGATCCCTTTTGAGCCGGTCTCGTCTGGTTTGATCCGATTTTAGTCCGTGTGGTCCAGTTTGAGCTGGTTTGAGCCAGTCTGGTCCGGTTTGATCCGATCTCATCCGGTCAAATCTGGTTTGAGCCGCTCTGCTCCGGTTTGAGCCGGTCTGGTCTGGTTTAAGCCGGTCAAAACCGGTTTGTGGCCCAGTTTTAGCAGGTCTGGCACGGTCTGCTCCGATTTGATCTGGTTTCAGCTGGTCTGGGATGGTCGAGTCCGGTTTGATCCCGTCAAAACCGCTTTGAGCTGGTCAAAACCGGTTTGAGCCGGTCTAAACTGGATAGAGCCAGTCAAAACCGGTTTGAACCGGTCTGGTCTGGTTTGAGCTGGTGAAAACCGGTTTGAGTCTTTCTGACACAGTTTTAGCTGGTCTGGGCCGGTCTGGTCTGATTTGATCCGGAGTCATCCGGTCAAAACCGGTTTCAGCTGGTCTGGTCTGGTTTCAGCCGGTCTGGTCTGGTTTGAGCCGGTCAAAACCGGCTCAGGTCGGTCAAAACCGGTTTGAGCCTGTCTTGTCTGGTTTGAGCCGGTCAAAACCGGTTGGTGGCCAGTTTTAGCCGGTCTGGTCCGGTCTGGTCCGCTTTGACCGGTTTCAGCTTGTCTGGGCCGGTCGAGTCTGGTTTGATGCGGTCAAAACCGCTTTGAGCCGGACAAAACCGGTTTGAGACGGTCTGGTGTGATTTGAGCCGGTCAAAACCGGCTCAGGTCGGTCAAAACTGGTTTTATCCTGTCTGGTTTTGTTTGAACCCGTCAAAACCGGTTTGTGGCCCAGTTTTAGGCTGTCTGGGCTGGTCTGGTCCGGTTTGTTCCGATTTTAGCCGGTCTGAGCCGGTCTAATTCGGGTTGATCCGGTCTCATCCGGGCAAAACCGGTTTGAGCCGGTCAAAACCGGTTTGAGCCGGTCTGGTCTGGGTTCAGCCAGTCTGGTCTGGTTTGAGCCGGTCAAAACCAGCTCAGGTCGGTCAAAACAGTTTTGATCCAGTCTGGCCTGGTTTGAACCGGTAAAAACCGGTTTCTGGGCCAGTTTTAGGCAGTCTGGGCCGATCTGGTACAGTTTGATCCGATTTTAGCCAGTCTGGGCCGGTCTGATTCGGTTTGATCCGGTCTCATCCGGTCAAAACTGGTTTCAGCCAGTCTGGTGTGGTTTGAGGCGGTCAAAACCGGTTTGAGCCGATCAAAACCGGTTTCAGCCGGTCTGGTCTGGTTTGAGCCAGGCAAAACCGGTTTCAGCCGGTTTGGTCTGGTTGAAGCCAGTCAAAATCGATTCGAGCCTGTCTGAGACGGTCTGGTCCGGTTTGATCTGGTCTAATCAGGACAAAACCGGTTTGAGCCGTTTAAAACCCGTTTGAGCCGGTCTGGAGTGGTTTCAGCCGGTCAAAACCGGTTTGAGCCGGTCTAAACTGGATAGAGCCAGTCAAAACCGGTTTGAAGCGGTCTGGTCTGGTTTGAGCTGGTGAAAACCGGTTTGAGTCTTTCTGGCCCAGTTTTAGCTGGTCTGGGCCGGTCTGGTCTGATTTGATCCGGTGTCATCCGGTCAAAACCGGTTTCAGCTGGTCTGGTCCGGTTTCAGCCTGTCTTGTCTGGTTTGAGCTGGTCAAAACCGGCTCAGGTCGGTCAAAACCGGTTTGAGCCTGTCTTGTCTGGTTTGAGCCGGTCAAAACCGGTTGGTGGCCGGTTTTAGCCGGTCTGGTCCGGTCTGGTCCGCTTTGACCGGTTTCAGCTTGTCTGGGCCGGTCGAGTCTGGTTTGATGCGGTCAAAACCGCTTTGAGCCGGACAAAACCGGTTTGAGACGGTCTGGTCTGGTTTGAGCCGGTCTGGTCTGATTTGAGCCGGTCAATACGGCTCAGGTCGGTCAAAACTGGTTTTAGCCAGTCTGGTTTTGTTTGAACCCGTCAAAACCGGTTTGTGGCCCAGTTTTAGGCAGTCTGCGCTGGTCTGGTCCGGTTTGTTCCGATTTTAGCCGGTCTGAGCCGGTCTAATTCGGGTTGATCCGGTCTCATCCGGGCAAAACTGGTTTGAGCCGGTCAAAACCGGTTTGAGCCGGTCTGGTCTGTGTTCAGCCAGTCTGGTCTGGTTTGAGCCCGTCAAAACAAGCTCAGGTCGGTCAAAACAGTTTTGATCCGGTCTGGCCTGGTTTGAACCGGCAAAAACCGGTTTCTGGGCCAGTTTTAGGCAGTCTGGGCCGATCTGGTACAGTTTGATCCGATTTTAGCCAGTCTGGGCCGGTCTGATTCGGTTTGATCCGGTCTCATCCGGTCAAAACTGGTTTCAGCCAGTCTGGTGTGGTTTGAGGAGGTCAAAACCGGTTTGAGCCGATCAAAACCGGTTTCAGCCGGTCTGGTCTGGTTAGAGCCGGTAAAAACCGGTTTCAGCCGTTTTGGTCTGGTTGAAGCCAGTCAAAATCGATTCGAGCCTGTCTGAGACGGTCTGGTGCGGTTTGATCCGGTCTAATCAGGTCAAAACCGGTTTGAGCCGGTTAAAACCGGTTTGAGCCGGTCTGGAGTGGTTTCAGCCGATCAAAACCGGTTTGAGCCGGTCAAAACTGGATTGAGCCAGTGAAAACCGGTTTGAACCGGTGTGGTCCGGTTTGAGCCGGCAAAAACCGGTTTGAACCCGTCTGGCCCAGTTTTAGCCGGTCTGGGCCGGTCTGGTCCGGTTTGATCCGGTTTCAGCCGGTCAAGGCCTGTCTGTTCCGGGTTGATCCGGTGTGAGCCGGTCTGGTCTGGTTTGATCCGGTTTCCTCCGGTCAAATCCTGTTTGAGCCCGTCTGGTCCGGTTTGAGACCGTCTGGTCTGGTTTGAGGCGGTCAAAACCGGTTTGAGACGGTCTGATCTTCTTTGAGCCAGTCAAAACTGGTTTGTGGCTCGGTTTTAGCCGGTCTGGGCCGGTCTGGTCCGGTTTGATCCGTTTTCAGCCTGTCAGGGCGGTTCTGGTCCGGTTTGATCCGGTGTGAGCCGGTCTGGTCCGGTTTGATCCGGTGTCATCCGGTCAAAACCGGTTTGACCCGGTCTGGTCTGGTTTGAGACGGTCTGGTCTGCTTTGAGCCGGTCAAAACCGGTTTGAGCCGGGCTGATCTTGTTTGAGCCAGTCAAAACCGGTTTGTGGCTCGGTTTTAACCGGTCTGGGTCGGTCTGGTGCGGTTTCTCCGGCTTCAGCTGTTCTGGGCCGGTCTGGTGCGGTTTCATCCGGTTAGAGCCGGTCTGCTCCGGTTTTATCCTGTCTCATCCGGTCAAATTCTGTTTGAGCCGGTCTGGTCTGGTTTGAGCCGGTCAAAACCGGTTTGAGCCGGTCTGGTCTGGTTTTAGCCGGTCTGGGCCGGTCTTTTCCGGTTTGATGTGGTTTGAGCCGGTCTTTTCCGGTTTACTCCGGTCTCATCCGGTCAAAACCGGTTTGAGCTGGTGTGGTCTTGAGTCAGTCTGGTCTTGTTTGAGACGGTCAAAACCTGATTGAGCCGGTTTGGCCCGGTTTTAGCCTTTCTGTGTCGGTCTGGTTCGGTTGAGCAGTTTCAAGCTGGTCTGGTTTGGTTTGAGCCGGTCAAAACCGGTTTGAACCGTTCTGGTCCGGTTTGTGCCGGATTGAGCCGGTCTGGTCCGGTTTTATCCAGTCTGGACGGGTTTGAGTCGGTCAAAACCGGTTTGAGGCTTTCTCGTCCTGTTTCAGCTGCTCTGGTCCGATTTGAGCCGGTCCAAACCGGTCTGAGCCGGTCTGGTCCTGTTTGAGTGCGGTTTGAGCTGGAAAACACCAGTTTGAGACGGTCTGGTCCGGTTTGAGTGCGGTTTGAGCCGGTCATAACCGGTTAGAGCCGGTCTAGTCCGCTTTGAGTCCAGTTTGAGCCGGACTGGTAGGTTTTGCATCCGGTTTGAGCCAGTCAAAACAGGTTTGAGGCGGTCTGGTCCGGTTTGTGACAGTCAAAAATGGTTTGAGTCCATTTGGAGCTGGTCAAAACCGGTTTGAGCTGGTGTGGTGCGACTTGAGCCGCTAAAAACCGGTTTGAGCCAGTCTAATGCGGTCAAAACAGGTTTGTGCCGTTCTGGTCCGATTTGAGCCAGTCAAAACCGGTTTGAGGCCGTCTCATCCCATTTCAGCCGGTCTGGTAGGGTTTGAGCTGGTCAAAACCGGTTTGAGACTGTCTGGTCCGGTTTCAGACGGTCTGGTCGGGTTTGAGCCGTTCAAAACCGGTTTGAGCCGGTGTGGTCCTGTTTGAGTCTGGTTTGAGCTGGTCAATTTCGGTTTGTGTTGCTCTCGTCCGATTTGAGCCGGTGAAAACCGGTTTGAGCTGGTCTGGTCCGATTTGATCCGGTTTAACCCGGTCTGCTCCAGTTTGATTCGTTTGAGCTGGTATGGTCTGGTTTGAGCCGTTCAAAGCCGGTATGAGTCGGTCTGGTCCGGATTGAGTCCGGTTTGAGCCGGTCAACACCGCTTTGAGCCGGTCTGGTCCAGTTTGAGTCAGGTTTGAGCCGGTCAACACCGGTTTGATCCGTTCTGCTCCGGTTTGAGTCCGGTTTGAGCCGATCTTGTCCGGTTTGAGCCGGTCAAAACATGTTTGAGCTGGTCTAACAGCCGGTCTGGTCCGTTTTCATCCTGTTTGAGCCTCTCTGCTTCAGTTTGAGCCAGTCAAACCCTGTCTAAGCCGGTCTGGTACGGTTTGTGCCGGTGTGAGCCAGTCTGGTCCGGTTTGATCCGGTTGGGCCGGTCTGGTCCGGTTTGAGCCGGTCAAAACCGGTTTGAGCCGCTCTGGTCCATTTTGATCCCCTGAGTGTGCACTCCCCTGAGTGAGCGCTCACTTGAGTGGGCACTCCGCTTTGCGAGCGCCTCCCTGAGTGTGCATTCCCCTGAGTGTGCACTCGTCCGAGTGAGCACTCCCCTGAATGTGTACTCCCCTGAATGAGCACTCCCCTGAGTGTGCACTCCTCTGAGTTCGCACTCTCCTGAGTGAGGACTCCCCTGAGTGTGCACTCCCCTGAGTGTGTGCTACCCTGAGGCTTCACTCCCCTGAGTTTGCACTCTTTTGAGTGAGGACTCCCCTGAGTGTGCACTCCCCTGAGTGTATGCTCAACTGAGCGTGCACTCCACTGAGTGTGCGCTCTCCTGAGTGAGCACTCCCCTGTGTGTACACTCCCATAAGTGTGCGCTCCCCTGTGTGTGCTCTCCCCAGTGTTTTCGCTGCCCTGAGTGAGCGCTCCCCTGAGTGCGAACTCCCCTGAGTGTGCACTCGCCTGGGTGAGGACTCCCCTGAGTGTGCACTCCCCTGATTGTGAACTCGCCTGAGTTTGGACTCCCCTGAGTGTGCACTCCACTGATTGAGCACTCCCCTAAATTACACTCCCCTGAGTTTGTGCTCCCTTGAGATTGCGCTACCCTGTGTGTGAACTCCCCTGAGTGAGCGCTCCCCTGAGTGCGCACTAACCTGAATGTGCACTCGCCTGGGTGAGGACACCCCTGAGTGTTCACTCCCCTGAGTGTGAACTCGCCTGTGTGAGGACTCCCCAGAGTGAGCGCTCTCCTGAGGGGGTACTCGTCTGAGTGATGACTCCCCTGAGTGTGCACTCCCCTGAATGAGCACTCCCCTGAGTGTGCAATCCTCTGAGTTCGCACTCTCCTGAGTGAGGACTCCCTTTAGTGTGCACTACTCTGAATGTGCAGTCCCTTGAGTGTTCGCTTCCCAGGGATTGCACTTCCCTGAGTTCGCACTCTCCTGAGTGAGGACTCCCCTGAGTGTGCACTCTCCTGAGTGTGGGCTCACCTGATTGTGCACTCCCCTGAGTGAGCGCTCCCCTCGGTGAGGACACCCCTGTGTGTGCACTCCCCTGAGTGAGCACTCCCCTGAGTGTGCACTCCTCTTAGTTCACACTCCTCTGAGTGAGGACTCCCCTGAGTGTTCACCCCCCAGTGTGTTCACTCCCCTGAGTGTGCGCTCCCCTGAGTGTGCACTCTCCTGGGTGAGCGCTCTGCTGAGGGTGCACTCCCCTGAGTGTGCGCTCACCTGAGTAAGGACTACTCTAAGTGGGCCCTCCCCTGAGTGTGAACTCGCCTGAGTGAAGACTCACCAGACTGAGCGCTCTCCTGAGGGGTTACTCGTCTGAGTGATGACTCCCCTGAGTGTGCAATCCCCTGAATGAGCACTCCCCTGAGTGAGCGCTCTCCTGAGTGTGCACTCCCCTGAGTGTGCGCTCACCAGAGTAAGGACTACTCTGAGTCGGCACTCCCCTGAATGTGTGCTCGCCTGAGTGAGGACTCCCCTGAGTGTGCACTCCCCTGAATGAGCATTACCCTGTTTGTGTGCTCACCTGAGTGTGCACTCCCCAGTGTGTGCACTCCCCTGAGTGAGCACTCCCCTGAGTGTGCACTCCCCTGAGTGTGCACTCCCCTGAGGGAGGACCCCCTTGAGTGTGCACTCCCCTGAGTGAGGACTCCCCTGAGTGTGCACTCCCCTGAGTGAGCGCTCCCCTGAGTGTGCTCTCACCTGAGAGTGCACTCGCCTGAGTGAGGACTACTCTGAGTGTGCACTCCCCTGAGTGTGGACTCGCCTGAGTGAGGGCTCCCCTGAGTGTGCTCTTCCATGTGTGAGCGCTCACCTCAGTGGCCACTCCCCTGTGTGAGCGCTCCCCTGAGTGTGCACTCCCCTGTGTGTGCACTCTCTTGAGTGAGGACACCCCTGAGTGTGCACTCCCCTAAATGAGCACTCCCCTTCGTGTACACTCCCCTGAGTAAGCCAGTGAAACCCGTTTTGAGCCAGTCTGGTCCGGTTTAAGCCGGACTGGTCGGGTGTGAGCTGGTCAACGCCGGTTTTATGAGGTCTGTTCCAGTTTGATCCGGTTTAAGCGGGTATGGTCCGGTGTGATCCGGTTGAGCCGGTGTGGTCCGGTTTGATCCGGTTTGAGCCAGTCTGCTCCGGTTTAATCTGGTTCGAGCTGGTCAATATCGGTTTGAGTCCGGTTTGAGCCGGACAATACCAGATTTAGCGTGTCTAGCCGGTCTGGTCCGGATTGATCCCTTTTGAGCCGGTCTCGTCTGGTTTGATCCGATTTTAGTCCGTGTGGTCCAGTTTGAGCCGGTTTGAACCAGTCTGGTCCGGTTTGATCCGATCTCATCCGGTCAAATCTGGTTTGAGCCGGTCTGCTCCGGTTTGAGCCGGTCTGGTCTGGTTTAAGCCGGTCAAAACCGGTTTGTGGCCCAGTTTTAGCAGGTCTGGGACGGTCTGCTCCGATTTGATCTGGTTTCAGCTGGTCTGGGATGGTCGAGTCCGGTTTGATGCCGTCAAAATCGCTTTGAGCTGGTCAAAACCGGTTTGAGCCGGTCTAAACCGGATAGAGCCAGTCAAAACCGGTTTGAACCGGTCTGGTCTGGTTTGAGCTGGTGAAAACCAGTTTGAGTCTTTCTGGCCCAGTTTTAGCTGGTCTGGGCCGGTCTGGTCTGATTTGATCCGGTGTCATCTGGTTAAAACCGGTTTCAGATGGTCTGGTCCGGTTTCAGCCTGTCTTGTCTGGTTTGAGCCGGTCAAAACCGGCTCAGGTCGGTCAAAACCGGTTTGAGCCTGTCTTGTCTGGTTTGAGCCGGTCAAAACCGGTTGGTGGCCGGTTTTAGCCGGTCTGGTCCGGTCTGGTCCGCTTTGACCGGTTTCAGCTTGTCTGGGCCGGTCGAGTCTGGTTTGATGCGGTCAAAACCGCTTTGAGCCGGACAAAACCGGTTTGAGACGTTCTGGTCTGGTTTGAGCCGGTCTGGTCTGATTTGAGCCGGTCAATACGGCTCAGGTCGGTCAAAACTGGTTTTAGCCAGTCTGGTTTTGTTTGAACCCGTCAAAACCGGTTTGTGGCCCAGTTTTAGGCAGTCTGGGCTGGTCTGGTCCGGTTTGTTCCGATTTTAGCCGGTCTGAGCCGGTCTAATTCGGGTTGATCCGGTCTCATCCGGGCAAAACCGGTTTGAGCCGGTCAAAACCGGTTTGAGCCGGTCTGGTCTGGATTCAGCCAGTCTGGTCTGGTTTGAGCCGGTCAAAACCAGCTCAGGTCGGTCAAAACAGTTTTGATCCGGTCTGGCCTGGTTTGAACCGGTAAAAACCGGTTTCTGGGCCAGTTTTAGGCAGTCTGGGCCGATCTGGTACAGTTTGATCCGATTTTAGCCAGTCTGGGCCGGTCTGATTCGGTTTGATCCGGTCTCATCCGGTCAAAACTGGTTTCAGCCAGTCTGGTGTGGTTTGAGGAGGTCAAAACCGGTTTGAGCCCATCAAAACCGGTTTCAGCTGGTCTGGTATGGTTTGAGCCGGTCAAAACCAGTTTCAGCCGGTTTGGTCTGGTTGAAACCAGTCAAAATCGATTCGAGCCTGTCTGAGACGGTCTGGTCCGGTTTGATCTGGTCTAATCAGGTCAAAACCGGTTTGAGCCGTTTAAAACCGGTTTGATCCGGTCTGGAGTGGTTTCAGCCGGTCAAAACCGGTTTGAGCCGGTTAAAACTGGATTGAGCCAGTCAACATCGGTTTGAACCGGAGTGGTCTGGTTTAAGCCGGCGAAAACCGGTTTGAGCCCGTCTGGCCCAGTTTTTGCTGGTCTGGGCTGGTGTGGTCCGGTTTGATCCGGTTTCAGCCGGTCACGGCCTGTCTGGTCCTGTTTGATCCTGTGTGAGCCGGTCTGGTCCGGTTTGATCCGGTTTCATCCGGTGAAAACCGGTTGGAGCCGGTCTGGTACGGTTTGAGACAGTCTGGTCTGCTTTGAGCCAGTCAAAACCTGTTTGTGGCTCGGTTTTAGCCGGTCTGGGCCGGTCTGGTCAGGTTTGATCCGGTTTCAGCCGGTCAGGGCCTGTCTGGTCCGGTTTGATCCGGTGTGAGCCGGTCTGGTCTGGTTTGATACGGTGTCATCCGGTCAAAACCGGTTTGACCCGGTCTGGTCTGGTTTGAGACGGTCTGGTCTGGTTTGAGCCGGTCAAAACCGGTTTGAGCCGGTCTGATCTTGTTTGAGCCAGTCAAAACCGTTTTGTGGCTCGGTTCTAACCAGTCTGGGTCGGTCTGGTGAGGGTTCTCCGGCTTCAGCTGTTCTGGGCCGGTCTGGTGCGGTTTCATCCCGTTTGAGACGGTCTGCTCTGGTTTTATCCTGTCTCATCCGGTCAAATTGTGTTTGAGCCGGTCTGGTCTGGTTTGAGCCGGTCAAAACCGGTTTGAGCCGGTCTGGTCTGGTTTGAGCCGGTCAAAACCGGTTTGAGGCGATTTGGCCTGGTTTTAGCCGGTCTGGGCCGGTCTTTTCCGGTTTGATGCGGTTTGAGCCGGTCTGGTCTGGTTTAATCCGGTCTCACCGTTGAAAACCTGTTTGAGCTGGTGTGGTCTTGTTTGAGTCAGTCTGGTCTTGTTTGAGACGGTCAAAACCTGATTGAGCCGGTTTGGCCCGGTTTTAGCCTTTCTGTGCCGGTCTGGTTTGGTTGAGCAGGTTCAAGCTGGTCTGGTCTGGTTTGAGCCGGTCAAAACCGGTTTGAGCCGTTCTGGTCCGGTTTGTGCCAGTTTGAGCCGGTCTGGTCCAGTTTTAGCCGGTCTGGATGGGTTTGAGTCGGTCAAAACCGCTTTGAGGCGGTCTCTTCCTGTTTCAGCAGCTCTGGTCCGATTTGAGATGGTCCAAACCGGTGTGAGCCGCTCTGGTCCGGTTTGAGTGCGGTTTGAGCCGGAAAACACCAGTTTGAGACGGTCTGGTCCGGTTAGAGTGCAGTTTGAGCCGGTCATAACCGGTAAGAGCCTGTCTAGACCGCTTTGAGTCCTGTTTGAGCCGGACTGGTACGTTTTGCGTCCGGTTTGAGCCGGTCAAAACAGGTTTGAGGCGGTCTGGTCCGGTTTGTGACGGTCAAAAATGCTTTGAGTCCATTTGGAGCTGGTCAAAACCGGTTTGAGCTGCTGTGGTGCGACTTGAGCCCCTAAAACCCGGATTGAGCCAGTCTAATACAGTCAAAACAGGTTTTTGCCGTTCTGGTCCGATTTGAGCCAGTCAAAACCGGTTTGAGGCCGTCTCGTCCCATTTCAGCTGGTCTGGTAGGGTTTGAGCTGGTCAAAACCGGTTTGAGCATGTCTGGTCCGGTTTCAGACGGTCTGGTCGGTTTGAGCCGTTCAAAACCGGTTTGAGCCGGTGTGGTCCTGTTTGAGTCTGGTTTGAGCTGGTCAATTTCGGTTTGTGTTGCTCTCGTCCGATTTGAGCCAGTCAAAACCGGTTTGAGCTGGTCTGGTCCGGTTTGGTCCGGTTTAACCCGGTCTGGTCCAGTTTGATTCGTTTGAGCTGGTATGGTCTGGTTTGAGCCGTTGAAAGCCGGTATGAGTCGGTCTGGTCCGGATTGAGTCCGGTTTGAGCCGGTCAACACCGCTTTGAGCCGGTCTGGTCCAGTTTGAGTCAGGTTTGAGCCGGTCAACACCGGTTTGATCCGTTCTGCTCCGGTTTGAGTCCGGTTTGAGCCGATCTTGTCCGGTTTGAGCCGGTCAAAACATGTTTGAGCTGGTCTAACAGCCGGTCTGGTCCGTTTTCATCCTGTTTGAGCCTCTCTGCTTCAGTTTGAGCCAGTCAAACCCTGTCTAAGCCGGTCTGGTCCGGTTTGTGCCGGTGTGAGCCGGTCTGGTCCGGTTTGATCCGGTTGGGCCGGTCTGGTCCGGTTTGAGCCGGTCGAAACCGGTTTGAGCCGCTCTGGTCCGTTTTGATCCCCTGAGTGTGCACTCCCCTGAGTGATCGCTCACTTGAGTGGGCAGTCCGCTTTGTGAGCGCCTCCCTGAGTGGGCATTCCCCTGAGTGTGCACTCGTCTGAGTGAGCACTCCCCTGAATGTGTAGTCAACCGAATGAGCACTCCCCTGAGTATGCACTCCCCTGAGTGTGTGCTACCCTGAGATTTCACTCCCCTGAGTTCGCACTCTTTTGAGTGAGGACTCCCCTGAGTGTGCACTCCCCTGAGTGCATGCTCAACGGAGCGTACACTCCGCTGAGTGTGCGCTCTCCTGAGTGAGTGCTCCCCTGTGTGTACACTCCCATAAGTGTGCGCTCCCCTGTGTGTGCTCTCCCCAGTGTGTTCGCTGCCCTGAGTGAGCGCTCCCCTGAGTGAGAACTCCCCTGAGTGTGCACTCGCCTGGGTGAGGACTCCCCTGAGTGTGCACTCCCCTGATTGTGAACTCGCCTGAGTTTGGACTCCCCTGAGTGTGCACTCCACTGATTGAGCACTCCCCTAAGTTTACACTCCCCTGAGTTTGTGCTCCCTTGAGATTGCGCTACCCTGAGTGTGAACTCCCCTGAGTGAGCGCTCCCCTGAGTGCGCACTAACCTGAGTGTGCACTCGCCTGGGTGAGGACACCCCTGAGTGTGCACTCCCCTGATTGTGAACTCGCCTGTGTGAGGACTCCCCAGAGTGAGCGCTCTCCTGAGGGGGTACTCGTCTGAGTGATGACTCCCCTGAGTGTGCACTCCGCTGAATGAGCACTCCCCTGAGTGTGCAATCCTCTGAGTTTGCACGCTCCTGAGTGAGGACTCCCTTGAGTGTGCACTACCCTGAATGTGCAGTCCCTTGAGTGTTCGCTTCCCAGGGAGTGCACTTCCCTGGGTTCGCACTCTCCTGAGTGAGGACTCCCCTGAGTGTGCACTCTCCTGAGTGTGGGCTCACCTGATTGTGCACTCCCCTGAGTGAGCGCTCCCCTCGGTGAGGACACCCCTGTGTGTGCACTCCCCTGAGTGAGCACTCCCCTGAGTGTGCACTCCTCTTAGTTCACACTCCTCTGAGTGAGGACTCCCCTGAGTGTGCACCCCCAAGTGTGTGCACTCCCCTGAGTGTGCGCTCCCCTGAGTGTGCACTCTCCTGAGTGAGCGCTCTGCTGAGGGTGCACTCCCCTGAGTGTGCGCTCACCTGAGTAAGGAATACACTAAGTGGGCACTCCCCTGAGTGTGAACTCGCCTGAGGGTGGACTCACCAGACTGAGCGCTCTCCTGAGGGGTTACTCGTCTGAGTGATGACTCCCCTGAGTGTGCACTCCCCTGAATGAGCACTCCCCTGAGTGAGTGCTCCCCTGAGTGTGCACTCCCCTGAGGGGGCGCTCACCAGAGTAAGAACTACTCTGAGTCGGCACTCCCCTGAATGTGCGCTCGCCTGAGTGAGGACTCCCCTGAGTGTGCACTCCCCTGAATGAGCATTACCCTGTTTGTGTGCTCACCTGAGTGTGCACTCCCCAGTGTGTGCACTCCCCTGAGTGTGCACTCCCCTGTGGGAAGACTCCCCTGAGTGTGGACTCCCCTGAGTGAGCACTCCCCTGAGTGTGCACACCTCTTAGTTCACCCTCTCCTGAGTGAGGACTCCACTGAGTGTGCACTCCCCTGGGTGTGCGCTCCTTTGAGTGTGCACTCCCCTGAGTGAGCGCTCCCCTGAGTGTGCTCTCACCTGAGAGTGCACTCGCCTGAGTGAGGACTACTCTGAGTGTGCATTCCCCTGAGTGTGGACTCGCCTGTGTGAGGGCTCCCCTGAGTGTGCTCTTCCATGTGTGAGCGCTCACCTCAGTGGCCACTCCCCTGTGTGAGCGCTCCCCTTAGTGTGCACTACCCTGTGTGTGCACTCCCTTGAGTGAGGACACCCCTGAGTGTGCACTCCCCTAAATGAGCACTCCCCTTCGTGTACACTCCCCTGAGTAAGCCAGTGAAACCCGTTTTGAGCCAGTCTGGTCCGGTTTAAGCCGGACTGGTTGGGTCTGAGCTGGTCAATGCCGGTTTGAGGCGGTCTGTTCCAGTTTTATCCGGTTTAAGCGGGAATGGTCCGGTGTGATCCGGTTGAGCCGGTCTGTTCCGGTTTGATCCGGTTTGAGCCAGTCTGCTCCGGTTTGATCTGGTTTGAACCGGTCAATATCGGTTTGAGTCCAGTTTGAGCTGGACAATACCGGATATAGCGGGTCTAGCCGGTCTGGTCCGGATTGATCCCCTTTGAGCCGGTCTCGTCTGGTTTGATCCGATTTTTTTTTTTTTTGAGACGGAGTCTTGCCCTGTCCCCAGGCTGTAGTGCAGTGGCGCGATCTTGGCTCACTGCAAGCTCCGCCTCCTGGGTTTAGGCCATTCTCCTGCCTCAGCCTCCCGAGTAGCTGGGACTACAGGCGCCCGCCACCTCGCCTGGGTGGTTTTTTGTATTTTTAGTAGACACGGGGTTTCACCATGTTAGCCAGGATGGTCTCGATCTCCTGACCTTGTGATCCGCCCGCCTCGGCCTCCCAAAGTGGTGGGATTACAGGCTTGAGCCACCGCGCCCGGCCCTGGTTTGATCCGATTTTAGTCCGTGTGGTCCAGTTTGAGCCGGTTTGAGCCAGTCTGGTCCGGTTTGATCCGATCTCATCCGGTCAAATCTGGTTTGAGCCAGTCTGCTCCAGTTTGAGCCGGTCTGGTCTGGTTTAAGCTGGTCAAAACCGGTGTGTGGCCCAGTTTTAGCCGGTCTGGGACGGTCTGCTCCGATTTGATCTGGTTTCAGCTGGTCTGGGATGTTCGAGTCCGGTTTGATCCCGTCAAAACCGCTTTGAGCTGGTCAAAACCGGTTTGAGCCGGTCTAAACCGGATAGAGCCAGTCAAAACCGGTTTGAACCGTTCTGGTCTGGTTTGAGCTGGTGAAAACCGGTTTGAGTCTTTCTGGCCCAGTTTTAGCTGGTCTGGGCCGGTCTGGTCTGATTTGATCCGGTGTCATCCGGTCAAAACCGGTTTCAGCTGGTCTGGTCCGGTTTCAGCCTGTCTTGTCTGGTTTGAGCTGGTCAAAACCGGCTCAGGTCGGTCAAAACCGGTTTGAGCCTGTCTTGTCTGGTTTGAGCCGGTCAAAACCGGTTGGTGGCCGGTTTTAGCCGGTCTGGTCCGGACTGGTCCGCTTTGACCGGTTTCAGCTTGTCTGGGCCGGTCGAGTCTGGTTTGATGCGGTCAAAACCGTTTTGAGCCGGACAAAACCGGTTTGAGACGGTCTGGTCTGGTTTGAGCCGGTCTGGTCTGATTTGAGCCGGTCAATACGGCTCAGGTCGGTCAAAACTGGTTTTAGCCAGTCTGGTTTTGTTTGAACCCGTCAAAACCGGTTTGTGGCCCAGTTTTAGGCAGTCTGGGCTGGTCTGGTCCGGTTTGTTCCGATTTTAGCCGGTCTGAGCCGGTCTAATTCGGGTTGATCCGGTCTCATCCGGGCAAAACTGGTTTGAGCCGGTCAAAACCGGTTTGAGCCGGTCTGGTCTGGGTTCATCCAGTCTGGTCTGGTTTGAGCCCGTCAAAACAAGCTCAGGTCGGTCAAAACAGTTTTGATCCGGTCTGGCCTGGTTTGAACCGGCAAAAACCGGTTTCTGGGCCAGTTTTAGGCAGTCTGGGCCGATCTGGTACAGTTTGATCCGATTTTAGCCAGTCTGGGCCGGTCTGATTCGGTTTGATCCGGTCTCATCCGGTCAAAACTGGTTTCAGCCAGTCTAGTGTGGTTTGAGGAGGTCAAAACCGGTTTGAGCCGCTCTGGTCCGTTTTGATCCCCTGAGTGTGCACTCCCTTGAGTGAGCGCTCACTTGAGTGGGCAGTTCGCTTTGTGAGCGCCTCCCTGAGTGTGCATTCCCCTGAGTGTGCACTCGTCTGAGTGAGCACTCCCCTGAATGTGTACTCCCCCGAATGAGCACTCCCCTGAGTGTGCACTCCCCTGAGTGGGTGCTACCCTGAGATTTCACTCCCCTGAGTTCGCACTCTTTTGAGTGAGGTCTCCCCTGAGTGTGCACTCCCCTGAGTGCATGCTCAACGGAGCGTGCACTCCGCTGAGTGTGCGCTCTCCTGAGTGAGCACTCCCCTGTGTGTACACTCCCATAAGTGTGTGCTCCCCTGTGTGTGCTCTCCCCAGTGTGTTCGCTGCCCTGAGTGAGCGCTCCCCTGTGTGAGAACTCCCCTGAGTGTGCACTCGCCTGGGTGATTACTCCCCTGAGTGTGCACTCCCCTGATTGTGAACTCGCCTGAGTTTGGACTCCCCTGAGTGTGCACTCCACTGATTGAGCACTCCCCTAAGTTTACACTCCCCTGAGTTTGTGCTCCCTTGAGATTGCGCTACCCTGAGTGTGAACTCCCCTGAGTGAGCGCTCCCCTGAGTGCGCACTAACCTGAGTGTGCACTCGCCTGGGTGAGGACACCCCTGAGTGTGCACTCCCCTGAGTGAGAACTCGCCTGTGTGAGGACTCCCAGAGTGAGCACTCTCCTGAGGGGGTACTCGTCTGAGTGATGACTCCCCTGAGTGTGCACTCCGCTGAATGAGCACTCCCCTGAGTGTGCAATCCTCTGAGTTCGCACGCTCCTGAGTGAGGACTCCCTTGAGTGTGCACTACCCTGAATGTGCAGTCCTTTGAGTGTTCGCTTCCCAGGGAGTGCACTTCCCTGGGTTCGCACTCTCCTGAGTGAGGACTCCCCTGAGTGTGCACTCTCCTGAGTGTGGGCTCACCTGATTGTGCACTCCCCTGAGTGAGCGCTCCCCTCTGTGTGGACACCCCTGTGTGTGCACTCCCCTGAGTGAGCACTCCCCTGAGTGTGCACTCCTCTTAGTTCACACTCCTCTGAGTGAGGACTCCCCTGAGTGTGCACCCCCAAGTGTGTGCACTCCCCTGAGTGTGCGCTCCCCTGAGTGTGCACTCTCCTGAGTGAGCGCTCTGCTGAGGGTGCACTCCCCTGAGTATGCGCTCACCTGAGTAAGGAATACTCTAAGTGGGCACTCCCCTGAGTGTGAACTCGCCTGAGTGAGGACTCACCAGACTGAGCGCTCTCCTGAGGGGTTACTCGTCTGAGTGATGACTCCCCTGAGTGTGCACTCCCCTGAATGGGCACTCCCCTGAGTGAGCGCTCCCCTGAGTGTGCACTCCCCTGAGGGGGCGCTCACCAGAGTAAGAACTACTCTGAGTCGGCACTCCCCTGAATGTGCGCTCGCCTGAGTGAGGACTCCCCTGAGTGTGCACTCCCCTGAATGAGCATTACCCTGTTTGTGTGCTCACCTGAGTGTGCACTCCCCAGTGTGTGCACTCCCCTGAGTGTGCACTCTCCTGAGGGAGGACTCCCCTGAGTGTGCGCTCCCCTGAGTGTGCACTCTCCTGAGTGAGCGCTCTGCTGAGTGTGCACTCCCCTGAGTATGCGCTCACCTGAGTAAGGAATACTCTAAGTGGGCACTCCCCTGAGTGTGAACTCGCCTGAGTGAGGACTCACCAGACTGAGCGCTCTCCTGAGGGGTTACTCGTCTGAGTGATGACTCCCCTGAGTGTGCACTCCCCTGAATGGGCACTCCCCTGAGTGAGCGCTCCCCTGAGTGTGCACTCCCCTGAGGGGGCGCTCACCAGAGTAAGAACTACTCTGAGTCGGCACTCCCCTGAATGTGCGCTCGCCTGAGTGAGGACTCCCCTGAGTGTGCACTCCCCTGAATGAGCATTACCCTGTTTGTGTGCTCACCTGAGTGTGCACTCCCCAGTGTGTGCACTCCCCTGAGTGTGCACTCTCCTGAGGGAGGACTCCCCTGAGTGTGCACTCCCCTGAGTGTGCACTCCTCTTAGTTCGCCCTCTCCTGAGTGAGGACTCCACTGAGTGTTCACTCCCCTGAGTGTGCGCTCCTTTGAGTGTGCACTCCCCTGAGTGAGCGCTCCCCTGAGTGTGCTCTCACCTGAGAGTGCACTCGCCTGAGTGAGGACTACTCTCAGTGTGCACTCCCCTGAGTGTGGACTCGCCTGAGTGAGGGCTCCCCTGAGTGTGCTCTTCCATGTGTGATTGCTCACCTCAGTGGCCACTCCCCTGTGTGAGCGCTCCCCTGAGTGTGCACTACCCTGTGTGTGCACTCTCTTGAGTGAGGACACCCCTGAGTGTGCACTCCCCTAAATGAGCACTCCCCTTCGTGTACACTCCCCTGAGTAAGCCAGTGAAACCCGTTTTGAGCTAGTCTGGTCCGGTTTAAGCCGGACTGGTCGGGTCTGAGCTGGTCAACGCCGGTTTTATGAGGTCTGTTCCAGTTTGATCCGGTTTAAGCGGGTATGGTCCGGTGTGATCCGGTTGAGCCGGTGTGGTCCGGTTTGATCCGGTTTGAGCCAGTCTGCTCCGGTTTGATCTGGTTCAAGCTGGTCAATATCGGTTTGAGTCCGGTTTGAGCCGGACAATACCAGATTTAGCGGGTCTAGCCGGTCTGGTCCGGATTGATCCCTTTTGAGCCGGTCTCGTCTGGTTTGATCCGATTTTAGTCCGTGTGGTCCAGTTTGACCGGTTTGAACCAGTCTGGTCCGGTTTGATCCGATCTCATCCGGTCAAATCTGGTTTGAGCCGGTCTGCTCCGGTTTGAGCCGGTCTGGTCTGGTTTAAGCCGGTCAAAACCGGTTTGTGGCCCAGTTTTAGCAGGTCTGGGACGTTCTGCTCCGATTTGATCTGGTTTCAGCTGGTCTGGGATGGTCGAGTCCGGTTTGATCCCGTCAAAACCGCTTTGAGCTGGTCAAAACCGGTTTGAGCCGGTCTAAACCGGATAGAGCCAGTCAAAACCGGTTTGAACCGGTCTGGTCTGGTTTGAGCTGGTGAAAACCAGTTTGAGTCTTTCTGGCCCAGTTTTAGCTGGTCTGGGCCGGTCTGGTCTGATTTGATCCGGTGTCATCCGGTTAAAACCGGTTTCAGATGGTCTGGTCCGGTTTCAGCCTGTCTTGTCTGGTTTGAGCCGGTCAAAACCGGCTCAGGTCGGTCAAAACCGGTTTGAGCCTGTCTTGTCTGGTTTGAGCCGGTCAAAACCGGTTGCTGGCCGGTTTTAGCCGGTCTGGTCCGGTCTGGTCCGCTTTGACCGGTTTCAGCTTGTCTGGGCCGGTCGAGTCTGGTTTGATGCGGTCAAAACCGCTTTGAGCCGGACAAAACCGGTTTGAGATGGTCTGGTCTGGTTTGAGCCGGTCTGGTCTGATTTGAGCCGGTCAATACGGCTCAGGTCGGTCAAAACTGGTTTTAGCCAGTCTGGTTTTGTTTGAACCCGTCAAAACCGGTTTGTGGCCCAGTTTTAGGCAGTCTGGGCTGGTCTGGTCCGGTTTGTTCCAATTTTAGCCGGTCTGAGCCGGTCTAATTCGGGTTGATCCGGTCTCATCCGGGCAAAACCGGTTTGAGCCGGTCAAAACCGGTTTGAGCCGGTCTGGTCTGGGTTCAGCCAGTCTGGTCTGGTTTGAGCCGGTCAAAACCAGCTCAGGTCGGTCAAAACAGTTTTGATCCGGTCTGGCCTGGTTTGAACCGGTAAAAACCGGTTTCTGGGCCAGTTTTAGGCAGTCTGGGCCGATCTGGTACAGTTTGATCCGATTTTATCCAGTCTGGGCCGGTCTGATTCGGTTTGATCCGGTCTCATCTGGTCAAAACTGGTTTCAGCCAGTCTGGTGTGGTTTGAGGAGGTCAAAACCGGTTTGAGCCGATCAAAACCGGTTTCAGCTGGTCTGGTATGGTTTGAGCCGGTCAAAACCAGTTTCAGCCGGTTTGGTCTGGTTGAAGCCAGTCAAAATCGATTCGAGCCTGTCTGAGACGGTCTGGTCCGGTTTGATCCGGTCTAATCAGGTCAAAACCGGTTTGAGCCGTTTAAAACCGGTTTGATCCGGTCTGGAGTGGTTTCAGCCGGTCAAAACCGGTTTGAGCCGGTTAAAACTGGATTGAGCCAGTCAACATCGGTTTGAACCGGAGTGGTCTGGTTTAAGCCGGCGAAAACCGGTTTGAGCCCTTCTGGCCCAGTTTTTTGCTGGTCTGGGCTGGTCTGGTCCGGTTTGATCCGGTTTCAGCCGGTCACGGCCTGTCTGGTCCTGTTTGATCCTGTGTGAGCCGGTCTGGTCCGGTTTGATCCGGTTTCATCCGGTCAAAACCGGTTGGAGCCGGTCTGGTACGGTTTGAGACAGTCTGGTCTGCTTTGAGCCAGTCAAAACCTGTTTGTGGCTCGGTTTTAGCCGGTCTGGGCCGGTCTGGTCAGGTTTGATCCGGTTTCAGCCGGTCAGGGCCTGTCTGGTCCGGTTTGATCCGGTGTGAGCCGGTCTGGTCTGGTTTGATACGGTGTCATCCGGTCAAAACCGGTTTGACCCGGTCTGGTCTGGTTTGAGACGGTCTGGTCTGGTTTGAGCCGGTCAAAACCGGTTTGAGCCGGTCTGATCTTGTTTGAGCCTGTCAAAACCGTTTTGTGGCTTGGTTCTAACCGGTCTGGGTCGGTCTGGTGAGGGTTCTCCGGCTTCAGCTGTTCTGGGCCGGTCTGGTGCGGTTTCATCCGGTTTGAGACGGTCTGCTCTGGTTTTATCCTGTCTCATCCGATCAAATTGTGTTTGAGCCGGTCTGGTCTGGTTTGAGCCAGTCAAAACCGGTTTGAGCCGGTCTGGTCTGGTTTGAGCCGGTCAAAACCGGTTTGAGGCGATTTGGCCTGGTTTTAGCCGGTCTGGGCCGGTCTTTTCCGGTTTGATGCGGTTTGAGCCGGTCTGGTCTGGTTTAATCCGGTCTCACCGTTGAAAACATGTTTGAGCTGGTGTGGTCTTGTTTGAGTCAGTCTGGTCTTGTTTGAGACGGTCAAAACCTGATTGAGCCAGTTTGGCCCGGTTTTAGCCTTTCTGTGCCGGTCTGGTTTGGTTGAGCAGGTTCAAGCTGGTCTGGTCTGGTTTGAGCCGGTCAAAACCGGTTTGAGCCGTTCTGGTCCGGTTTGTGCCAGTTTGAGCCGGTCTGGTCCAGTTTTAGCCGGTCTGGATGGGTTTGAGTCGGTCAAAACCGCTTTGAGGCGGTCTCTTCCTGTTTCAGCAGCTCTGGTCCGATTTGAGATGGTCCAAACCGGTGTGAGCCGCTCTGGTCTGGTTTGAGTGCGGTTTGAGCCGGAAAACACCAGTTTGAGACGGTCTGGTCCGGTTAGAGTGCAGTTTGAGCCGGTCATAACCGGTAAGAGCCTGTCTAGACCGCTTTGAGTCCTGTTTGAGCCGGACTGGTACGTTTTGCGTCCGGTTTGAGCCGGTCAAACAGGTTTGAGGCGGTCTGGTCCGGTTTGTGACGGTCAAAAATGCTTTGAGTCCATTTGGAGCTGGTCAAAACCGGTTTGAGCTGCTGTGGTGCGACTTGAGCCACTAAAACCCGGATTGAGCCAGTCTAATACAGTCAAAACAGGTTTTTGCCGTTCTGGTCCGATTTGAGCCAGTCAAAACCGGTTTGAGGCCGTCTCGTCCCATTTCAGCTGGTCTGGTAGGGTTTGAGCTGGTCAAAACCGGTTTGAGCATGTCTGGTCCGGTTTCAGACGGTCTGGTCGGGTTTGAGCCGTTCAAAACTGGTTTGAGCCGGTGTGGTCCTGTTTGAGTCTGGTTTGAGCTGGTCAATTTCGGTTTGTGTTGCTCTCGTCCGATTTGAGCCAGTCAAAACCGGTTTGAGCTGGTCTGGTCCGGTTTGGTCCGGTTTAACCCGGTCTGCTCCAGTTTGATTCGTTTGAGCTGGTATGGTCTGGTTTGAGCCGTTGAAAGCCGGTATGAGTCGGTCTGGTCCGGATTGAGTCCGGTTTGAGCCGGTCAACACCGCTTTGAGCCGGTCTGGTCCAGTTTGAGTCAGGTTTGAGCCGGTCAACACCGGTTTGATCCGTTCTGCTCCGGTTTGAGTCCGGTTTGAGCCGATCTTGTCCGGTTTGAGCCGGTCAAAACATGTTTGAGCTGGTCTAACAGCCGGTCTGGTCCGTTTTCATCCTGTTTGAGCCTCTCTGCTTCAGTTTGAGCCAGTCAAACCCTGTCTAAGCCGGTCTGGTCCGGTTTGTGCCGGTGTGAGCCGGTCTGGTCCGGTTTGATCCGGTTGGGCCGGTCTGGTCCGGTTTGAGCCGGTCGAAACCGGTTTGAGCCGCTCTGGTCCGTTTTGATCCCCTGAGTGTGCACTCCCCTGAGTGATCGCTCACTTGAGTGGGCAGTCCGCTTTGTGAGCGCCTCCCTGAGTGGGCATTCCCCTGAGTGTGCACTCGTCTGAGTGAGCACTCCCCTGAATGTGTACTCAACCGAATGAGCACTCCCCTGAGTATGCACTCCCCTGAGTGTGTGCTACCCTGAGATTTCACTCCCCTGAGTTCGCACTCTTTTGAGTGAGGACTCCCCTGAGTGTGCACTCCCCTGAGTGCATGCTCAACGGAGCGTTCACTCCGCTGAGTGTGCGCTCTCCTGAGTGAGCGCTCCCCTGTGTGTACACTCCCATAAGTGTGCGCTCCCCTGTGTGTGCTCTCCCCAGTGTGTTCGCTGCCCTGAGTGAGAACTCCCCTGAGTGTGCACTCGCCTGGGTGAGGACTCCCCTGAGTGTGCACTCCCCTGATTGTGAACTCGCCTGAGTTTGGACTCCCCTGAATGTGCACTCCACTGATTGAGCACTCCCCTAAGTTTACACTCCCCTGAGTTTGTGCTCCCTTGAGATTGCGCTACCCTGAGTGTGAACTCCCCTGAGTGAGCGCTCCCCTGAGTGCGCACTAACCTGAGTGTGCACTCGCCTGGGTGAGGACACCCCTGAGTGTGCACTCCCCTGAGTGTGAACTCGCCTGTGTGAGGACTCCCCAGAGTGAGCGCTCTCCTGAGTGGGTACTCGTCTGAGTGATGACTCCCCTGAGTGTGCACTCCGCTGAATGAGCACTCCCCTGAGTGTGCAATCCTCTGAGTTTGCACGCTCCTGAGTGAGGACTCCCTTGAGTGTGCACTACCCTGAATGTGCAGTCCCTTGAGTGTTCGCTTCCCAGGGAGTGCACTTCCCTGGGTTCGCACTCTCCTGAGTGAGGACTCCCTTGAGTGTGCACTCTCCTGAGTGTGGGCTCACCTGATTGTGCACTCCCCTGAGTGAGCGCTCCCCTCGGTGAGGACTCCCCTGTGTGTGTACTCCGCTGAGTGAGCACTCCCCTGAGTGTGCACTCCTCTTAGTTCACACTCCTCTGAGTGAGGACTCCCCTGAGTGTGCACCCCCAAGTGTGTGCACTCCCCTGAGTGTGTGCTCCCCTGAGTGTGCACTCTCCTGAGTGAGCGCTCTGCTGAGGGTGCACTCCCATGAGTGTGCGCTCACCTGAGTAAGGAATACACTAAGTGGGCACTCCCCTGAGTGTGAACTCGCCTGAGGGAGGACTCACCAGACTGAGCGCTCTCCTGAGGGGTTACTCGTCTGAGTGATGACTCCCCTGAGTGTGCACTCCCCTGAATGAGCACTCCCCTGAGTGAGTGCTCCCCTGAGTGTGCACTCCCCTGAGGGGGCGCTCACCAGAGTAAGAACTACTCTGAGTTGGCACTCCCCTGAATGTGCGCTCGCCTGAGTGAGGACTCCCCTGAGTGTGCACTCCCCTGAATGAGCATTACCCTGTTTGTGTGCTCACCTGAGTGTGCACTCCCCAGTGTGTGCACTCCCTGAGTGTGCACTCCCCTGTGGAGGACTCCCCTGAGTGTGGACTCCCCTGAGTGAGCACTCCCCTGAGTGTGCACACCTCTTAGTTCGCCCTCTCCTGAGTGAGGACTCCACTGAGTGTGCACTCCCCTGGGTGTGCGCTCCTTTGAGTGTGCACTCCCCTGAGTGAGCGCTCCCCTGAGTGTGCTCTCACCTGAGAGTGCACTCGCCTGAGTGAGGACTACTCTGAGTGTGCATTCCCCTGAGTGTGGACTCGCCTGAGTGAGGGCTCCCCTGAGTGTGCTCTTCCATGTGTGAGCGCTCACCTCAGTGGCCACTCCCCTGTGTGAGCGCTCCCCTTAGTGTGCACTACCCTGTGTGTGCACTCCCTGAGTGAGGACACCCCTGAGTGTGCACTCCCCTAAATGAGCACTCCCCTTCGTGTACACTCCCCTGAGTAAGCCAGTGAAACCCGTTTTGAGCCAGTCTGGTCCGGTTTAAGCCGGACTGGTTGGGTCTGAGCCGGTCAACGCCGGTTTTATGCGGTCTGTTCCAGTTTTATATCCGGTTTAAGCGGGAATGGTCCGGTGTGATCCGGTTGAGCCGGTCTGTTCCGGTTTGATCCGGTTTGAGCCAGTCTGCTCCGGTTTGATCTGGTTTGAACCGGTCAATATCGGTTTGAGTCCAGTTTGAGCTGGACAATACCGGATATAGCGGGTTCTAGCCGGTCTGGTCCGGATTGATCCCCTTTGAGCGGTCTCGTCTGGTTTGATCCGATTTTTTTTTTTTTTGAGACGGAGTCTTGCCCTGTCCCCAGGCTGTAGTGCAGTGGCGCGATCTCGGCTCACTGCAAGCTCCGCCTCCTGGTTTAGGCCATTCTCCTGCCCTCAGCCTCCCGAGTAGCTGGGACTACAGGCGCCCGCCACCTCGCCTGGGTGGTTTTTTGTATTTTTAGTAGACACGGGGTTTCACCATGTTAGCCAGGATGGTCTCGATCTCCTGACCTTGTGATCCGCCCGCCTCGGCCTCCCAAAGTGGTGGGATTACAGGCTTGAGCCACCGCGCCCGGCCCTGGTTTGATCCGATTTTAGTCCGTGTGGTCCAGTTTGAGCCGGTTTGAGCCAGTCTGGTCCGGTTTGATCCGATCTCATCTGGTCAAATCTGGTTTGAGCCAGTCTGCTCCAGTTTGAGCCGGTCTGGTCTGGTTTAAGCTGGTCAAAACCGGTGTGTGGCCCAGTTTTAGCCGGTCTGGGACGGTCTGCTCCGATTTGATCTGGTTTCAGCTGGTCTGGGATGTTCGAGTCCGGTTTGATCCCGTCAAAACCGCTTTGAGCTGGTCAAAACCGGTTTGAGCCGGTCTAAACCGGATAGAGCCAGTCAAAACCGGTTTGAACCGTTCTGGTCTGGTTTGAGCTGGTGAAAACCGGTTTGAGTCTTTCTGGCCCAGTTTTAGCTGGTCTGGGCCGGTCTGGTCTGATTTGATCCGGTGTCATCCGGTCAAAACCGGTTTCAGCTGGTCTGGTCCGGTTTCAGCGGTCTGGTCTGGTTTGAGCCGGTCAAATCCGGCTCAGGTCGGTCAAAACCGGTTTGAGCCTGTCTTGTCTGGTTTGAGCCGGTCAAAACCGGTTGGTGGCCGGTTTTAGCCGGTCTGGTCCGGTCTGGTCCGCTTTGTCCGGTTTCACCTTGTCTGGGTCGGTCGAGTCTGGTTTGATGCAGTCAAAACCGCTTTGAGCCGGACAAAACCGGTTTGAGACGGTCTGGTCTGGTTTGAGCCGGTCTGTCTGATTTGAGCCGGTCAAAAGCGGCTCAGGTCGGTCAAAACTGGTTTTAGCCAGTCTGGTTTTGTTTGAATCCGTCAAAACCGGTTTGTGGCACAGTTTTAGGCAGTCTGGGCTGGTCTGGTCCGGTTTGTTCCGATTTTAGCCGGTCTGAGCCGGTCTAATTCGGGTTGATCCGGTCTCATCCAGGCAAAACCGGTTTGAGCCGGTCAAAACCGGTTTGAGCCGGTCTGGTCTGGGTTCAGCCAGTCTGGTCTGGTTTGAGCCGGTCAAAACCAGCTCAGGTCGGTCAAAACAGTTTTGATCCGGTCTGGCCTGGTTTAAACCGGTAAAAACCGGTTTCTGGGCCAGTTTTAGGCAGTCTGGGCCGATCTGGTACAGTTTGATACGATTTTAGCCAGTCAGGGCCGGTCTGATTCAGTTTGATCCGGTCTCATCCGGTCAAAACTGGTTTCAGCCAGTCTGGTGTGTTTTGAGGAGGTCAAAACCGGTTTGAGCCGATCAAAACCGGTTTCAGCCGGTCTGGTCTGGTTTGAGCCGGTCAAAACCGGTTTCAGCCGGTTTGGTCTGGTTGAAGCCAGTCAAAATCGATTTGAGACTGTCTGAGATGGTCTGGTCCTGTTTGATCCGCTCTTATCAGGTCAAAACCGGTTTGAGCCGGTTAAAACCGGTTTGAGCTGGTCTGGAGTGGTTTCAGCCGGTCAAAACCGGTTTGAGCCACTCTAATACGGTCAAAACAGGTTTGTGCCGTTCTGGTCCGATTTGAGCCAGTCAAAACCGGTTTGAGGCCGTCTCGTCCCATTTCAGCTGGTCTGGTAGGGTTTGAGCTGGTCAAAACCGGTTTGAGCCTGTCTGGTCCGGTTTCAGACGGTCTGGTCTGGTTTGAGCCGTTCAAAACCGGTTTGAGCCGGTGTGGTCCTGTTTGAGTCTGGTTTGAGCTGGTCAATTTCGGTTTGTGTTGCTCTCGTCCGATTTGAAACCGGTCAAAACCGGTTTGAGCTGGTCTGGTCCAGTTTTGATCCGGTTTAACCCGGTCTGCTCCAGTTTGATTCGTTTGAGCTGGTATGGTCTGGTTTGAGCCGTTGAAAGCCGGTATGAGTCGGTCTGGTCCGGATTGAGTCCGGTTTGAGCCGGTCACACCGCTTTGAGCCGGTCTGGTCCAGTTTGCGTCAGGTTTGAGCTGGTCAACACCGGTTTGATCCGTTCTGCTCCGGTTTGAGTCCGGTTTGAGCCGCTCTTGTCTGGTTTGAGCCGGTCAAAATATGTTTGAGCTGGTCTAACAGCCGGTCTGGTCCGTTTTCATCCTGTTTTGAGCCTCTCTGCTTCAGTTTGAGCCAGTCAAAACCCTGTCTAAGTCGGTCTGGTCCGGTTTGTGCCGGTGTGAGCCGGTCTGGTCTGGTTTGATCTGGTTGGGCCGGTCTGGTCTGGTTTGAGCCGGACAAAACCGGTTTGAGCCGCTCTGATCCGTTTTGATCCCCTGAGTGTGCACTCCCCTGAGGGAGCGCTCACTTGAGTGGGCAGTCTGCTTTGTGAGCGCCTCCCTGAGTGTGCATTCCCCTGAGTGTGCACTCGTCTGAGTGAGCACTCCCCTGAATGTGTACTCCCCTGAATGAGCACTCCCCTGAGTGTGCACTCCTCTGAGTTCGCACTCTCCTGAGTGAGGACTCCCCTGAGTGTGCACTCCCCTGAGTGTGTGCTACCCTGAGATTTCACTCCCCTGAGTTCGCACTCTTTTGAGTGAGGACTCCCCTGAGTGTGCACTCCCCTGAGTGTATGCTCAACTGAGCGTGCACTCCACTGAGTGTGCGCTCTCCTGAGTGAGCACTCCCCTGTGTGTACACTCCCATAAGTGTGCGCTCCCCTGTGTGTGCTCTCCCCAGTGTGTTCTCTGCCCTGAGTGAGCGCTCCCCTGAGTGCGAACTCCCCTGAGTGTGCACTCGCCTGGGTGAGGACTCCCCTGAGTGTGCACTCCCCTGATTGTGAACTCGCCTGAGTTTGGACTCCCCAGAGTGAGCGCTCTCCTGAGGGTGTACTATTCTGAGTGATGTCTCCCCTGAGTGTGCACTCCCCTGAATGAGCACTCCCCTGAGTGTGCAATCCTCTGAGTTTGCACTCTCCTGAGTGAGGACTCCCTTGAGTGTGCACTACTCTGAATGTGCAGTCCCTTGAGTGTTCGCTTCCCAGGGAGTGCACTTCCCTGAGTTCGCACTCTCCTGAGTGAGGACTCCCCCTGAGTGTGCACTCTCCTGAGTGTGGGCTCACCTGATTGTGCACTCCCCTGAGTGAGCGCTCCCCTCGGTGAGGACACCCCTGTGTGTGCACTCCCCTGAGTGAGCACTCCCCTGAGTGTGCACTCCTCTTAGTTCGCACTCTTCTGAGTGAGGACTCCCCTGAGTGTTCACCCCCCAGTGTGTGCACTCCCCTGAGTGTGCGCTCCCCTGAGTGTGCACTCTCCTGAGTGAGCGCTCTGCTGAGGGTGCACTCCCCTGAGTGTGCACTCACTTGTGTAAGGACTACTCTAAGTGGGCACTCCCCTGAGTGTGAACTCGCCTGAGTGAGGACTCACCAGACTGAGCGCTCTCTTGAGGGGTTACTCGTCTGAGGGATGACTCCCATGAGTGTGCACTCCCCTGAATGAGCACTCCCTTGAGTGAGCGCTCCCCTGAGTGTGCACTCCGCCTGAGGGGGCGCTCACCAGAGTAAGGACTACTCTGAGTCGGCACTCCCCTGAATGTGCTCTCGCCTGAGTGAGGACTCCCCTGAGTGTGCACTCCCCTGAATGAACATTCCCCTGTTTGTGTGCTCACCTGAGTGTGCACTCCCCAGTGTGTGCACTCCCCTGAGTGAGCACTCCCCTGAGTGTGCACTCCCTGAGTGTGCACTGCTCTTAGTTCGCACTCTCCTGAGTGAGGACTCCACTGAGTGTGCACTCCTTTGAGTGTGCACTCCCCTGAGTGAGCGCTTCCCTGAGTGTGCGCTCCTTTGAGTGTGCACTCCCCTGAGTGAGCGCTTCCCTGAGTGTGCTCTCACCTGAGAGTGCGCTCCGCCTGAGTGAGGACTACTCTGAGTGTGCATTCCCCTGAGTGTGGACTCGCCTGAGTGAGGGCTCCCCTGAGTGTGCTCTTCCATGTGTGAGCACTCACCTCAGTGGCCACTCCCCTGTGTGAGCGCTCCCCTGAGTGTGCACTCCCCTGTGTGTGCACTCCCTTGAGTGAGGACCACCCCTGAGTGTGCACTCCCCTAAATGAACACTCCCCTTCGTGTACACTCCCCTGAGTAAGCCAGTGAAACCCGTTTTGGGCCAGTCTGTTCCGGTTTAAGCCGGACTGGTCGTGTCTGAGTTTGTCAACGCCGGTTTGAGGCAGTCTGTTCCAGTTTGATCCGGTTTAAGCGGGTATGGTCTGGTGTGATCCGGTTGAGCCGGTGTGGTCCGGTTTGATCCGGTTTGAGCCAGTCTGCTCCGGTTTGATCTGGTTTGAGCCGGTCAATATCGGTTTGAGTCCGGTTTGAGCCGGACAATACCAGATTTAGCGGGTCTAGCCGGTCTGGTCCGGATTGATCCCTTTTGAGCCGGTGTCGTCTGGTTTGATCCGATTTTAGTCCGTGTGGTCCAGTTTGAGCCGGTTTGAGCCAGTCTGGTCCGGTTTGAGTCCGATTTGAACCGGTCTGCTCCGGTTTGAGCCATTCTGCTCCGGTTTGAGTTGGTCAAATCCGGTTTGAGATGGTCTGGTCCGGTTTGAGTCCAGCCTGAACCGGTCAAAACTGGTTTGTGCCGCTCTGATACAGTTTGATCTGGTTTGGGTCGGTCTGGTCCAGTTTGAGCTGGTCAAAACTGGTTTGATCCGGTCTAGTCCGGTTTCTGTCCGGTTGGAGCCTGTCAACACCAATTTGAGACGGTCTGGTCCGGTTTGAGTCCAGTTTGAATTGGTCATAACCGGTTTGAGCCAGTCTGGTCTGGTTTGAGCTTGTTTTAGATTTCCTGGTCCGGTTTGAGTCCGGTTTGAGCCAGACAAACCTGGTTTGATCCGGAATAAGCCGGTCTGGTCCACTTTGAGACGTTGAAAACCGGTTTGAGCCAGTCTGGTCCGGTTTTATCCTCTCATCCAGTCAAAGCCGGTTTGAGCCGGTCTCGTCGGGTTTGAGCCTGTCAAAACTGGTTTGAGAAGGTCTGGTCCGGTTTGAGTCCGGTTTGAGCCGGTCAAAACCGGTTTGAGCCGATCTGGTCCAGTTTTGAGTCCGGTTTGAGCCATACAACACCAGTTTGAGAGGGTCTAGTCCGGTTTGAGTGCGGTCTGAGCTGCTCATTACCTGGTAGAGCCGGTCTAGTCTGCTTTGAGCCGTTCAAAACCGGTTTGAACCAGTCTGGTCTGGTTTTAGCCGGTCTGTACGGGTTTGAGTCGGTCAAAACCGGTTTGAGGCGGTCTCGTCCCCTTTCATCCAGTCTGGTCTTGTTTGAGCCGGTCAAAAACCGTTTTGAGCCGGTGTGGTCCTGTTTGAGTCTGGTTTGAGGTGCTCACATTCGGCTTGGGCTGCTCTGGTCCGATTTGAAGCGATCAAACTGGTTTGAGCTGGTCTGTTCCGGTTTTATCCGGTTTAAGCTGGTCTGGTCCGGTTTGATTCGGTTGAGCCGGTATGGCCTGGTTTGAGCCGTTCAAAACCGGTTTGAGCCAGTCTGGTCCGAATTGAGTCTGATTTAAACCGGTCAACACTGGTTTGAGCCGGTCTGGTCCAGTTTGAGTCAGGTTTGAGCCGTTCAAAATCGGTTTGGGCTGCTCTGCTCTGATTTGAGCTGGTCTATTCCGGTTTGAGTCCGGTTTGAACAGGTCCAGTCCGGTTTTAGCCGGTCTTGTAGGGTTTGAGCCGGTCAAAACTGATTTGAGCCTGTCTGGTCCGGTTTCAGAGGGTCTGGTCGCGTTTGTGCCCGTCAAAACCGGTTTGTGTCAGTCTGGTCCAATTTGACCCGTTCAAAACCGGTTTGAGGCGGTCTCGTCCCATTTCGGCCAGTCTGGTCGGGTTTGAGCCGTTAAAAACTGGTTTCAGCTGGTCTGGTCCGGTTTGATCCGGTTTCAGCGGTTCTGCTCTGGTTTGATCCGGTTTGAGCCGGTATGGTCCGCTTTGATCTTGTTGAGCCAGTCAGGTCTGGTTTGAGCCA
>NW_027328156.1:0-53745 GCF_047675955.1 Chlorocebus sabaeus | reverse complement strand
AGAAAGCTTCTTTCCAGTTTTGAACGGAAGATATTTTCTTTTTCACCATAGCCCTCTATGGGCTTCCAAATATCCCTTTGCCAATTCCACAAGAACAGCCTTAGCGAAAGGCTTCTTGAAGGGAAAGATATAACTCTCTGACATGAATTAACAGAACACAGAGCAGTTTCTCAGAAAGCTTCTTTCCAGTTTTGAACGGAAGATATTTCCTTTTTCACCATAGCCCTCTATGGGCTTAGAAATATCCCTTTGCCAATTCCACAAGAACAGCCTTAGCGAAAGGCTTCTTGAAGGGAAAGATGTAAATCTGTGAGATGAATTAACAGATCACAGAGCAGTTTCTCAGAAAGCTTCTTTCCATTTTTGAACGGAAGATATTTCCTTTTTCACCATAGCCCTCTATGGGCTTCCAAATATCTCTTTGCCAATTCCACAAGAACAGCCTTAGCGAAGGGCTTCTTGAAGGGAAAGATGTATCTCTGTGAGATGAATTAACAGAACACAGAGCAGTTTCTCAGAAAGCTTCTTTCCAGTTTTGAACGGAAGATATTTCCTTTTTCACCATAGCCCTCTATGGGCTTCCAAATATCCCTTTGCCAATTCCACAAGAACAGCCTTAGCGAAGGGCTTCTTGAAGGGAAAGATGTAACTCTGTGAGATGAATTAACAGAACACAGAGCAGTTTATCAGAAAGCTTCTTTCCAGTGTTGAACGGAAGATATTTCCTTTTTCACCATAGCCCTCTATGGGCTTACAAATATCCCTTTAGCAATTCCACAAGAACAGCCTTAGGGAATGGCTTCTTGAAGGGAAAGATGTAACTCTGTGAGATGAATTAACAGACCACAGAGCAGTTTCTCAGAAAGCTTCTTTCCAGTTTTGAACGGAAGGTATTTCCTTTTTCACCATATCCCTCTATGGGCTTCCAAATATCCCTTTGCCAATTCCACAAGAACAGCCTTAGCGAAAGGCTTCTTGAGGGGAAAGATGTAACTCTGTGCGATGAATTAACAGAACACAGAGCAGTTTCTCAGAAAGCTTCTTTCCAGGTTTGAACGGTAGATATTTCCCTTTTCACCATAGCCTTCTATGGGCTTCCAAATATCCCTTTGCCAATTCCACAAGAACAGCCTTAGCGAAAGGCTTCTTGAAGGGAAAGATGTAACTCTGTGAGATGAATTAACAGAACACAGAGCAGTTTCTCAGAAAGCTTCTTTACGGTTTTGAACGGAAGATATTTCCTTTTTCAACATAGCCCTCTATGGGCTTCCAAATATCCCTTTGCCAATTCCACAAGAACAGCCTTAGCGAAGGGTTTCTTGAAGGGAAAGATGTAACTCTGTGAGATGAATTAACAGAACACAGAGCAGTTTCTCAGACAGCTTCTTTCCAGTTTTGAACGGAAGATATTCCTTTTTTCACCATAGCCCTCTATGGGCTTCCAAATATCCCTTTGCCAATTCCACAAGAACAGCCTTAACGAAAGGCTTCTTGAAGTGAAAGATGTAACTCTGTGAGATGAATTAACAGAACACAGAGCAGTTTCTCAGAAAGCTTCTTTCCAGTTTTGAACGGAAGATATTTCCTTTTTCACCATAGCCCTCTATGGGCTTCCAAATATCCCTTTGCCAATTCCACAAGAACAGCCTTAGCGAAAGGCTTCTTCAAGGGAAAGATGTAACACGGTGAGATGAATTAACAGAACACAGAGCAGTTTCTCAGAAAGCTTCTTTCCAGTTTTGAACGGAAGATATTTCCTTTTTCACCATAGCCCTCTATGGGCTTCCAAATATCCCTTTGCCAATTCCACAAGAACAGCCTTAGCGAAAGGCTTCTTGAAGGGAAAGATGTAACTCTGTGAGATGAATTAACAGATCACAGAGCAGTTTCTCAGAAAGCTTCTTTCCATTTTTGAACAGAAGATATTTCCTTTTTCACCATAGCCCTCTATGGGCTTCCAAATATCCCTTTGCCAATTCCACAAGAACAGCCTTAGCGAAGGGCTTATTAAAGGGAAAGATGTATCTCTGTGAGATGAATTAACAGAACACAGAGCAGTTTCTCAGAAAGCTTCTTTCCAGTTTTGAACGGAAGATATTTCCTTTTTCACCGTAGCCCTCTATGGGCTTCCAAATATCCCTTTGCCAATTCCACAAGAACTGCCTTAGCGAAATGCTTCTTGAAGGGAAAGATGTAACTCTGTGAGATGAATTAACGGAACACAGAGCAGTTTCTCAGGAAGCTTCTTTCCAGTGTTGAACGGAAGATATTTCCTTTTTCACCATAGCCCTCTATGGGCTTCCAAATATCCTTTTGCCAATTCCACAAGAGCAGCCTTAGCAAAAGGCTTCTTGAAGGGAAAGATGTAACTCTGTGAGATGAATTAACAGACCACAGAGCAGTTTCTCAGAAAGCTTCTTTCCAGTTTTGAACGGAAGGTATTTCCTTTTTCACCATAGCCCTCTATGGGCTTCCAAATATCCCTTTGCCAATTCCACAAGAACAGCCTTAGCGAAAGGCTTCTTGAGGGGAAAGATGTAACTCTGTGAGATGAATTAACAGAACACAGAGCAGTTTCTCAGAAAGCTTCTTTCCAGGTTTGAACGGAAGATATTTCCTTTTTCACCATAGCCCTCTATGGGCTTCCAAATATCCCTTTGCCAATTCCACAAGAACAGCCTTAGCGAAAGGCTTCTTGAAGGGAAAGATGTAACTCTGTGAGATGAATTAACAGAACACAGAGCAGTTTCTCAGAAAGCTTCTTTCCAGTTTTGAACGGAAGATATTCCTTTTTTCACCATAGCCCTCTATGGGCTTCCAAATATCCCTTTTCCAATTCCACAAGAACAGCCTTAGCGAAAGGCTTCCTGAAGGGAAAGATGTAACTCTGTGAGATGAATTCACAGAACACAGAGCAGTTTCTCAGAAAGCTTCTTTCCAGGTTTGAACGGAAGATATTTCCTTTTTCACCATAGCCCTCTATGGGCTTCCAAGTATCCCCTTTCCAATTCCACAAGAACAGCTTTAGCGAAACGTTTCTTGAAAGGAAAGATGTAACAATGTGAGACGAATTAACAGAACACAGAGCAGTTTCTCAGAGAGCTTCTTTCCAGTTTTGAACGGAAGATATTTCCTCTTTCACCATAGCCCTCTATGGGCTTCCAAATATCCCTTTGCCAATTCCACAAGAACAGCCTTAGCGAAAGGCTTCTTGAAGGGAAAGATGTAACTCTGTGAGATGAATTAACAGAACACAGAGCAGTTTCTCAGAAAGCTTCTTACCAGTTTTGAAAGGAAGGTATTTCCTTTTTCACCATAGCCCTCTATAGGCTTCCAAATATCCCTTTGCCAATTCCACAATAACAGCCTTAGCAAAAGGCTTCTTGAAGGGAAAGATGTAACTCTGTGAGATGAATTAACAGAACACAGAGCAGTTTCTCAGAAAGCTTCTTTCCAGTTTTGAACGGAAGATATTTCCTTTTTCACCATAGCCCACTATGGGCTTCCAAATATCCCTTTGCCAATTCCACAAGAACAGCCTTAGCGAAAGGCTTCTTGAAGGGAAATATGTAACTCCGTGAGATGAATTAACAGATCACAGAGCAGTTTCTCAGAAAGCTTCTTTCCATTTTTGAACGGAAGATATTTCCTTTTTCACCATAGCCCTCTATGGGCTTCCAAATATCTCTTTGCCAATTCCACAAGAACAGCCTTAGCGAAGGGCTTCTTGAAGGGAAAGATGTATCTCTGTGAGATGAATTAACAGAACACAGAGCAGTTTCTCAGAAAGCTTCTTTCCAGTTTTGAACGGAAGATATTTCCTTTTTCACCATAGCCCTCTATGGGCTTCCAAATATCCCTTTGCCAATTCCACAAGAACAGCCTTAGCGAAGGGGTTCTTGAAGGGAAAGATGTAACTCTGTGAGATGAATTAACAGAACACAGAGCAGTTTATCAGAAAGCTTCTTTCCAGTGTTGAACGGAAGATATTTCCTTTTTCACCATAGCCCTCTATGGGCTTCCAAGTATCCCCTTTCCAATTCCACAAGAACAGCTTTAGCGAAACGTTTCTTGAAAGGAAAGATGTAACAATGTGAGACGAATTAACAGAACACAGAGCAGTTTCTCAGAGAGCTTCTTTCCAGTTTTGAACGGAAGGTATTTCCTCTTTCACCATAGCCCTCTATGGGCTTCCAAATATCCCTTTGCCAATTCCACAAGAACAGCCTTAGCGAAAGGCTTCTTGAGGGGAAAGATGTAACTCTGTGAGATGAATTAACAGAACACAGAGCAGTTTCTCAGAAAGCTTCTTACCAGTTTTGAAAGGAAGGTATTTCCTTTTTCACCATAGCCCTCTATGGGCTTCCAAATATCCCTTTGCCAATTCCACAAGAACAGCCTTAGCGAAAGGCTTCTTGAAGGGAAAGATGTAACTCTGTGAGATGAATTAACAGAACACAGAGCAGTTTCTCAGAAAGCTTCTTTCCGGTTTTGAACGGAAGATATTTCCTTTTTCACCATAGCCCACTATGGGCTTCCAAATATCCCTTTGCCAATTCCACAAGAACAGCCTTAGCGAAAGGCTTCTTGAAGGGAAAGATGTAACTCTGTGAGATGAATTAACAGATCACAGAGCAGTTTCTCAGAAAGCTTCTTTCCATTTTTGAACGGAAGATATTTCCTTTTTCACCATAGCCCTCTATGGGCTTCCAAATATCTCTTTGCCAATTCCACAAGAACAGCCTTAGCGAAGGGCTTCTTGAAGGGAAAGATGTATCTCTGTGAGATGAATTAACAGAACACAGAGCAGTTTCTCAGAAAGCTTCTTTCCAGTTTTGACGGAAGATATTTCCTTTTTCACCATAGCCCTCTATGGGCTTCCAAATATCCCTTTGCCAATTCCACAAGAACAGCCTTAGCGAAAGGCTTCTTGAAGGGAAAGATGTAACTCTGTGAGATGAATTAACAGAACACAGAGCAGTTTCTCAGAAAGCTTCTTTCCAGTTTTGAACGGAAGATATTTCCTTTTTCACCATAGCCCTCTATGGGCTTCCAAATATCCCTTTGCCAATTCCACAAGAACAGCCTTAGCGAAAGGCTTCTTCAAGGGAAAGATGTAACACGGTGAGATGAATTAACAGAACACAGAGCAGTTTCTCAGAAAGCTTCTTTCCAGTTTTGAACGGAAGATATTTCCTTTTTCACCATAGCCCTCTATGGGCTTCCAAATATCCCTTTGCCAATTCCACAAGAACAGCCTTAGCGAAAGGCTTCTTGAAGGGAAAGATGTAACTCTGTGAGATGAATTAACAGATCACAGAGCAGTTTCTCAGAAAGCTTCTTTCCAATTTTGAACAGAAGATATTTCCTTTTTCACCATAGCCCTCTATGGGCTTCCAAATATCCCTTTGCCAATTCCACAAGAACAGCCTTAGCGAAGGGCTTATTAAAGGGAAAGATGTATCTCTGTGGAGATGAATTAACAGAACACAGAGCAGTTTCTCAGAAAGCTTCTTTCCAGTTTTGAACGGAAGATATTTCCTTTTTCACCATAGCCCTCTATGGGCTTCCAAATATCCCTTTACCAATTCCACAAGAACTGCCTTAGCGAAAGGTTTCTTGAAGGGAAAGATGTAACTCTGTGAGATGAATTAACGGAACACAGAGCAGTTTCTCAGAAAGCTTCTTTCCAGTGTTGAACGGAAGATATTTCCTTTTTCACCATAGCCCTCTATGGGCTTCCAAATATCCCTTTGCCAATTCCACAAGAGCAGCCTTAGCGAAAGGCTTCTTGAAGGGAAAGATGTAACTCTGTGAGATGAATTAACAGACCACAGAGCAGTTTCTCAGAAAGCTTCTTTCCAGTTTTGAACGGAAGGTATTTCCTTTTTCACCATAGCCCTCTATGGGCTTCAAAATATCCCTTTGCCAATTCCACAAGAACAGCCTTAGCGAAAGGCTTCTTGAGGGGAAAGATGTAACTCTGTGAGATGAATTAACAGAACACAGAGCAGTTTCTCAAAAAGCTTCTTTCCAGGTTGGAACGGAAGATATTTCCTTTTTCACCATAGCCCTCTATGGGCTTCCAAATATCCCTTTGCCAATTCCACAAGAACAGCCTTAGCGAAAGGCTTCTTGAAGGGAAAGATGTAACTCTGTGAGATGAATTAACAGAACACAGAGCAGTTTCTCAGAAAGCTTCTTTCCAGTTTTGAACGGAAGATATTCCTTTTTTCACCATAGCCCTCTATGGGCTTCCAAATATCCCTTTTCCAATTCCACAAGAACAGCCTTAGCGAAAGGCTTCCTGAAGGGAAAGATGTAACTCTGTGAGATGAATTAACAGAACACAGAGCAGTTTCTCAGAAAGCTTCTTTCCAGTTTTGAACGGAAGATATTTCCTTTTTCACCATAGCCCTCTATGGGCTTCCAAATATCCCTTTGCCAATTCCACAAGAACAGCCTTAGCGAAAGGCTTCTTGAAGAGAAAGATGTAAATCTGTGAGATGAATAACAGAACACAGAGCAGTTTCTCAGAAAGCTTCTTTCCAGTTTTGAACGGAAGATATTTCCTTTTTCACCATAGCCCTCTATGGGCTTCCAAATATCCCTTTGCCAATTCCAAAATAACAGTCTTAGCGAAAGGCTTCTTGAAGGGAAAGATGTAACTCTGTGAGATGAATTAACAGAACACAGAGCAGTTTCTAAGAAAGCTTCTTTCCAGTTTTGAACGGAAGATATTTCCTTTTTCACCATAGCCCTCTATGGGCTTCCAAATATCCCTTTGCCAATTCCACAAGAACAGCCTTAGTGAAAGGCTTCTTGAAGGGAAAGATGTAACTCTGTGAGATGAATTAGCAGAACACAGAGCAGTTTCTCAGAAAGCTTCTTTCCAGTTTTGAACGGAAGATATTTCCTTTTTCAACATAGACCCCTAAGGGCTTCCAAGTAACCCCTTGCCAATTCCACAGAAACAGCTTTAGCGAAAGGTTTCTTGAAAGGAAAGATGTAACACTGTGAGACGAATTAACAGAACACAGAGCAGTTTCTCAGAAAGATTCTTTCCAGTTTTGAACGGAAGATATTTCCTTTTTCACCATAGCCCTCTATGGGCTTCCAAATATCCCTTTGCCAATTCCACAAGAACAGCCTTAGCGAAAGGCTTCTTGAAGGGAAAGATGTAACTCTGTGAGATGAATTAACAGAACACAGAGCAGTTTCTCAGAAAGCTTCTTTCCAGTTTTGAACGGAAGATATTTCCTTTTTCACCATAGCCCTCTATGGGCTTCCAAATATCCCTTTGCCAGTTCCACAAGAGCAGCCTTAGCGAAAGGCTTCTTGAGGTTAAAGATGTAACTCTGTGAGATGAATTAACAGAACACAGAGCAGTTTCTCAGAAAGCTTCTTTCCAGTTTTGAACGGAAGATATTCCCTTTTTCACAATAGCCCTCTATGGGCTTCCAAATATCCCTTTGCCAATTCCACAAGAACAACCTTAGCGAAAGGCTTCTTGAAGGGAAAGATGTAACTCTGTGAGATGAATTAACAGAACACAGAGCAGTTTCTCAGAAAGCTTATTTCCAGTATTGAACGGAAGATATTTCTTTTTCACCATAGCCCTCTATGGGCTTCCAAATATCCCCTTGCCAATTCCACAAGAACAGCTTTAGCGAAAGGTTTCTTGAAAGGAAAGATGTAACACTGTGAGACGAATTAACAGAACACAGAGCAGTTTCTCAGAAAGCTTCTTTCCAGTTTTGAACGGAAGATATTTCCTTTTTCACCATAGCCCTGTATGGGCTTCCAAATATCCCTTTGCCAATTCCACAAGAATAGCCTTAGCGAAAGGCTTCTTGAAGGGAAAGATGTAACTCTGTGAGATGAATTAACAGAACACAGAGCAGTTTCTCAGAAAGCTTCTTTCCAGTTTTGAACGGAAGATATTTCCTTTTTCACCATAGCCCTCTATGGGCTTCCAAATATCCCTTTGCCAATTCCACAAGAACAGCCTTAGCGAAAGGCTTCTTGAAGGGAAAGATGTAACTCTGTGAGATGAATTAACAGAACACAGAGCAGTTTCTCAGAAAGCTTCTTTCCAGTTTTGAACGGAAGATATTCCTTTTTTCACCATAGCCCTCTATGGGCTTCCAAATATCCCTTTTCCAATTCCACAAGAACAGCCTTAGCGAAAGGCTTCCTGAAGGGAAAGATGTAACTCTGTGAGATGAATTAACAGAACACAGAGCAGTTTCTCAGAAAGCTTCTTTCCAGTTTTGAACGGAAGATATTTCCTTTTTCACCATAGCCCTCTATGGGCTTCCAAATATCCCTTTGCCAATTCCACAAGAACAGCCTTAGCGAAAGGCTTCTTGAAGAGAAAGATGTAAATCTGTGAGATAAATAACAGAACACAGAGCAGTTTCTCAGAAAGCTTCTTTCCAGTTTTGAACGGAAGATATTTCCTTTTTCACCATAGCCCTCTATGGGCTTCCAAATGTCCCATTGCCAATTCCAAAATAACAGTCTTAGCGAAAGGCTTCTTGAAGGGAAAGATGTAACTCTGTGAGATGAATTAACAGAACACAGAGCAGTTTCTCAGAAAGCTTCTTTCCAGTTTTGAACGGAAGATATTTCCTTTTTCACCATAGCCCTCTATGGGCTTCCAAATATCCCTTTGCCAATTCCACAAGAACAGCCTTAGCGAAAGGCTTCTTGAAGGGAAAGATGTAACTCTGTGAGATGAATTAGCAGAACACAGAGCAGTTTCTCAGAAAGCTTCTTTCCAGTTTTGAACGGAAGATATTTCCTTTTTCACCATAGCCCTCTAAGGGCTTCCAAGTAACCCCTTGCCAATTCCACAGAAACAGCTTTAGCGAAAGGTTTCTTGAAAGGAAAGATGTAACACTGTGAGACGAATTAACAGAACACAGAGCAGTTTCTCAGAAAGATTTTTTCCAGTTTTGAACGGAAGATATTTCCTTTTTCACCATAGCCCTCTATGGGCTTCCAAATATCCCTTTGCCAATTCCACAAGAACAGCCTTAGCGAAAGGCTTCTTGAAGGGAAAGATGTAACTCTGTGAGATGAATTAACAGAACACAGAGCAGTTTCTCAGAAAGCTTCTTTCCAGTTTTGAACGGAAGATATTTCCTTTTTCACCATAGCCCTCTATGGGCTTCCAAATATCCCTTTGCCAGTTCCACAAGAGCAGCCTTAGCGAAAGGCTTCTTGAGGTTAAAGATGTAACTCTGTGAGATGAATTAACAGAACACAGAGCAGTTTCTCAGAACGCTTCTTTCCAGTTTTGAACGGAAGATATTCCCTTTTTCACCATAGCCCTCTATGGGCTTCCAAATATCCCTTTGCCAATTCAACAAGAACAACCTTAGCGAAAGGCTTCTTGAAGGGAAAGATGTAACTCTGTGAGATGAATTAACAGAACACAGAGCAGTTTCTCAGAAAGCTTATTTCCAGTATTGAACGGAAGATATTTCTTTTTCACCATAGCCCTCTATGGGCTTCGAAATATCCCCTTGCCAATTCCACAAGAACAGCTTTAGCGAAAGGTTTCTTGAAAGGAAAGATGTAACACTGTGAGACGAATTAACAGAACACAGAGCAGTTTCTCAGAAAGCTTCTTTCCAGTTTTGAACGGAAGATATTTCCTTTTTCACCATAGCCCTGTATGGGCTTCCAAATATCCCTTTGCCAATTCCACAAGAATAGCCTTAGCGAAAGGCTTCTTGAAGGGAAAGATGTAACTCTGTGAGATGAATTAACAGAACACAGAGCAGTTTCTCAGAAAGCTTCTTTCCAGTTTTGAACGGAAGATATTTCCTTTTTCACCATAGCCCTCTATGGGCTTCCAAATATCCACTTGCCAATTCCACAAGAACAGCTTTAGCGAAAGGTTTCTTGAAAGGAAAGATGTAACAATGTGAGACGAATTAACAGAACACAGAGCAGTTTCTCAGAAAGCTTCTTTCCAGTTTTGAACGGAAGATATTTCCTTTTTCACCATAGCCCTTTATGGGCTTCCAAATATCCCGTTGCGAATTCCACAAGAACAGCCTTAGCGAAAGGCTTCTAGAAGGGAAAGATGTAACTCTGTGAGATGAATTAACAGAACACAGGGCAGTTTCTCCGAAAACTTTTTTCCAGTTTTGAACGGAAGATATTTCCTTTTTCACCATAGCCATCTATGGGCTTCCAAATATCCCTTTGCCAATTCCACAAGAACAGACTTAGCGAAAGGCTTCTTGAAGGGAAAGATGTAACTCTGTGAGATGAATTAACAGAACACAGAGCAGTTTCTCAGAAAGCTTCTTTCCAGTTTTGAACGGAAGATATTTCCTTTTTCACCATAGCCCTCTATGGGCTTCCAAATATCCCTTTGCCAATTCCACAAGAACAGCCTTAGCGAAAGGCTTCTTGAAGGGAAAGTTGTAACTCTGTGAGATGAATTAACAGAACACAGAGCCGTTTCTCAGAAAGCTTCTTTCCGGTTTTGAACGGAAGATATTTCCTTTTTCACCACAGCCCTCTATGGGCTTCCAAATATCCCTTTGCCAATTACACAAGAACAGTCTTAGCGAAAGGCTTCCTGAAGAGAAAGATGTAACTCTGTGAGATGAATTAACAGAACACAGAGCAGTTTCTCAGAAAGCTTCTTTCCAGTTTTGAACGGAAGATATTTCCTTTTTCACCATAGCCCTCTATGGGCTTCCAAATATCCCTTTGCCAATTCCACAAGAACAGCCTTAGCCAAAGTCTTCTTGAAGGGAAAGATGTAACTCTGTGAGATGAATTAGCAGAACACAGAGCAGTTTCTCAGAGAGCTTCTTTCCAGTTTTGAACGGAAGATATTTCCTTTTTCACCTTAGCCCTCTATGGGCTTCCAAATATCCCTTTGCCAATTCCACAAGAACAGTCTTAGCGAAAGGCTTCCTGAAGAGAAAGATGTAACTCTGTGAGATGAATTAACAGAACACAGAGCAGTTTCTCAGAAAGCTTCTTTCCAGTTTTGAACGGAAGATATTTCCTTTTTCACCATAGCCCTCTAAGGGCTTCCAAATATCCCTTTGCCAATTCCACAAGAACAGCCTTAGCGAAAGTCTTCTTGAAGGGAAAGATGTAACTCTGTGAGATGAATTAGCAGAACACAGAGCAGTTTCTCAGAGAGCTTCTTTCCAGTTTTGAACGGAAGATATTTCCTTTTTCACCATAGCCCTCTATGGGCTTCCAAATATCCCCTTGCCAATTCCACAAGAACAGCTTTAGCGAAAGGTTTCTTGAAAGGAAAGATGTAACACTGTGAGACGAATTAACAGAACACAGAGCAGTTTCACAGAAAGCTTCTTTCCAGTTTTTAACGGAAGATATTTCCTTTTTCACCATAGCCCTGTATGAGCTTCCAAATATCCCTTTGCCAATTCCACAAGAATAGCCTTAGCGAAAGGCTTCTTGAAGGGAAAGATGTAACTCTGTGAGATGAATTAACAGAACACAGAGCAGTTTCTCAGAAAGCTTCTTTCCAGTTTTGAACGGAAGATATTTTCTTTTTCACCATAGCCCTCTATGGGCTTCCAAATATCCCTTTGCCAATTCCACAAGAACAGCCTTAGCGAAAGGCTTCTTGAAGGGAAAGATATAACTCTCTGACATGAATTAACAGAACACAGAGCAGTTTCTCAGAAAGCTTCTTTCCAGTTTTGAACGGAAGATATTTCCTTTTTCACCATAGCCCTCTATGGGCTTAGAAATATCCCTTTGCCAATTCCACAAGAACAGCCTTAGCGAAAGGCTTCTTGAAGGGAAAGATGTAAATCTGTGAGATGAATTAACAGATCACAGAGCAGTTTCTCAGAAAGCTTCTTTCCATTTTTGAACGGAAGATATTTCCTTTTTCACCATAGCCCTCTATGGGCTTCCAAATATCTCTTTGCCAATTCCACAAGAACAGCCTTAGCGAAGGGCTTCTTGAAGGGAAAGATGTATCTCTGTGAGATGAATTAACAGAACACAGAGCAGTTTCTCAGAAAGCTTCTTTCCAGTTTTGAACGGAAGATATTTCCTTTTTCACCATAGCCCTCTATGGGCTTCCAAATATCCCTTTGCCAATTCCACAAGAACAGCCTTAGCGAAGGGCTTCTTGAAGGGAAAGATGTAACTCTGTGAGATGAATTAACAGAACACAGAGCAGTTTATCAGAAAGCTTCTTTCCAGTGTTGAACGGAAGATATTTCCTTTTTCACCATAGCCCTCTATGGGCTTACAAATATCCCTTTAGCAATTCCACAAGAACAGCCTTAGGGAATGGCTTCTTGAAGGGAAAGATGTAACTCTGTGAGATGAATTAACAGACCACAGAGCAGTTTCTCAGAAAGCTTCTTTCCAGTTTTGAACGGAAGGTATTTCCTTTTTCACCATATCCCTCTATGGGCTTCCAAATATCCCTTTGCCAATTCCACAAGAACAGCCTTAGCGAAAGGCTTCTTGAGGGGAAAGATGTAACTCTGTGCGATGAATTAACAGAACACAGAGCAGTTTCTCAGAAAGCTTCTTTCCAGGTTTGAACGGTAGATATTTCCCTTTTCACCATAGCCCTCTATGGGCTTCCAAATATCCCTTTGCCAATTCCACAAGAACAGCCTTAGCGAAAGGCTTCTTGAAGGGAAAGATGTAACTCTGTGAGATGAATTAACAGAACACAGAGCAGTTTCTCAGAAAGCTTCTTTACGGTTTTGAACGGAAGATATTTCCTTTTTCAACATAGCCCACTATGGGCTTCCAAATATCCCTTTGCCAATTCCACAAGAACAGCCTTAGCGAAGGGTTTCTTGAAGGGAAAGATGTAACTCTGTGAGATGAATTAACAGAACACAGAGCAGTTTCTCAGACAGCTTCTTTCCAGTTTTGAACGGAAGATATTCCTTTTTTCACCATAGCCCTCTATGGGCTTCCAAATATCCCTTTGCCAATTCCACAAGAACAGCCTTAACGAAAGGCTTCTTGAAGTGAAAGATGTAACTCTGTGAGATGAATTAACAGAACACAGAGCAGTTTCTCAGAAAGCTTCTTTCCAGTTTTGAACGGAAGATATTTCCTTTTTCACCATAGCCCTCTATGGGCTTCCAAATATCCCTTTGCCAATTCCACAAGAACAGCCTTAGAGAAAGGCTTCTTCAAGGGAAAGATGTAACACGGTGAGATGAATTAACAGAACACAGAGCAGTTTCTCAGAAAGCTTCTTTCCAGTTTTGAACGGAAGATATTTCCTTTTTCACCATAGCCCTCTATGGGCTTCCAAATATCCCTTTGCCAATTCCACAAGAACAGCCTTAGCGAAAGGCTTCTTGAAGGGAAAGATGTAACTCTGTGAGATGAATTAACAGATCACAGAGCAGTTTCTCAGAAAGCTTCTTTCCATTTTTGAACAGAAGATATTTCCTTTTTCACCATAGCCCTCTATGGGCTTCCAAATATCCCTTTGCCAATTCCACAAGAACAGCCTTAGCGAAGGGCTTATTAAAGGGAAAGATGTATCTCTGTGAGATGAATTAACAGAACACAGAGCAGTTTCTCAGAAAGCTTCTTTCCAGTTTTGAACGGAAGATATTTCCTTTTTCACCGTAGCCCTCTATGGGCTTCCAAATATCCCTTTGCCAATTCCACAAGAACTGCCTTAGCGAAATGCTTCTTGAAGGGAAAGATGTAACTCTGTGAGATGAATTAACGGAACACAGAGCAGTTTCTCAGGAAGCTTCTTTCCAGTGTTGAACGGAAGATATTTCCTTTTTCACCATAGCCCTCTATGGGCTTCCAAATATCCTTTTGCCAATTCCACAAGAGCAGCCTTAGCAAAAGGCTTCTTGAAGGGAAAGATGTAACTCTGTGAGATGAATTAACAGACCACAGAGCAGTTTCTCAGAAAGCTTCTTTCCAGTTTTGAACGGAAGGTATTTCCTTTTTCACCATAGCCCTCTATGGGCTTCCAAATATCCCTTTGCCAATTCCACAAGAACAGCCTTAGCGAAAGGCTTCTTGAGGGGAAAGATGTAACTCTGTGAGATGAATTAACAGAACACAGAGCAGTTTCTCAGAAAGCTTCTTTCCAGGTTTGAACGGAAGATATTTCCTTTTTCACCATAGCCCTCTATGGGCTTCCAAATATCCCTTTGCCAATTCCACAAGAACAGCCTTAGCGAAAGGCTTCTTGAAGGGAAAGATGTAACTCTGTGAGATGAATTAACAGAACACAGAGCAGTTTCTCAGAAAGCTTCTTTCCAGTTTTGAACGGAAGATATTCCTTTTTTCACCATAGCCCTCTATGGGCTTCCAAATATCCCTTTTCCAATTCCACAAGAACAGCCTTAGCGAAAGGCTTCCTGAAGGGAAAGATGTAACTCTGTGAGATGAATTCACAGAACACAGAGCAGTTTCTCAGAAAGCTTCTTTCCAGTTTTGAACGGAAGATATTTCCTTTTTCACCATAGCCCTCTATGGGCTTCCAAATATCCCTTTGCCAATTCCACAAGAACAGCCTTAGCGAAAGGCTTCTTGAAGAGAAAGATATAAATCTGTGAGATGAATAACAGAACACAGAGCAGTTTCTCAGAAAGCTTCTTTCCAGTGTTGAACGGAAGATATTTCCTTTTTCACCATAGCCCTCTATGGGCTTCCAAATATCTCTTTGCCAATTCCACAAGAACAGCCTTAGTGAAAGGCTTCTTGAAGGGAAAGATATACTCTGTGAGATGAATTAACAGAACACAGAGCAGTTTCTCAGAAAGCTTCTTTCCAGTTTTGAACGGAAGATATTTCATTTTTCACCATAGCAATCTATGGGCTTCCAAATATCCCTTTGCCAATTCCATAAGAACAGCCTTAGCGAAAGGCTTCTTCAAGGGAAAGATGTAACTCTGTGAGATGAATTAACAGAACACAGAGCAGTTTCTCATAAAGCTTCTTTCCAGTTTTGAACGGAAGATATTCCCTTTTTCACCATAGCCCTCTATGGGCTTCCAAATATCCCTTTGCCAATTCCACAAGAACAGCCTTAGCAAAAGGCTTCTTGAAGGGAAAGATGTATCTCTGTGAGATGAATTAACAGAACACAGAGCAGTTTCACAGAAAGCTTCCTTCCAGTGTTGAACGGAAGATATTTCCTTTTTCACCATAGCCCTCTATGGGCTTCCAAATATCCCTTTGCCAATTCCACAAGAACAGCCTTAGCGAAAGGCTTCTTGAAGGGAAAGATGTAACACTGTGAGATGAATTAACAGGACACAGAGCAGTTTCTCAGAAAGCTTCTTTCCAGGTTTGAACGGAAGATATTTCCTTTTTCACCATAGCCCTCTATGGGCTTCCAAGTATCCCCTTTCCAATTCCACAAGAACAGCTTTAGCGAAACGTTTCTTGAAAGGAAAGATGTAACAATGTGAGACGAATTAACAGAACACAGAGCAGTTTCTCAGAGAGCTTCTTTCCAGTTTTGAACGGAAGATATTTCCTCTTTCACCATAGCCCTCTATGGGCTTCCAAATATCCCTTTGCCAATTCCACAAGAACAGCCTTAGCGAAAGGCTTCTTGAAGGGAAAGATGTAACTCTGTGAGATGAATTAACAGAACACAGAGCAGTTTCTCAGAAAGCTTCTTACCAGTTTTGAAAGGAAGGTATTTCCTTTTTCACCATAGCCCTCTATAGGCTTCCAAATATCCCTTTGCCAATTCCACAATAACAGCCTTAGCAAAAGGCTTCTTGAAGGGAAAGATGTAACTCTGTGAGATGAATTAACAGAACACAGAGCAGTTTCTCAGAAAGCTTCTTTCCAGTTTTGAACGGAAGATATTTCCTTTTTCACCATAGCCCACTATGGGCTTCCAAATATCCCTTTGCCAATTCCACAAGAACAGCCTTAGCGAAAGGCTTCTTGAAGGGAAAGATGTAACTCTGTGAGATGAATTAACAGATCACAGAGCAGTTTCTCAGAAAGCTTCTTTCCATTTTTGAACGGAAGATATTTCCTTTTTCACCATAGCCCTCTATGGGCTTCCAAATATCTCTTTGCCAATTCCACAAGAACAGCCTTAGCGAAGGGCTTCTTGAAGGGAAAGATGTATCTCTGTGAGATGAATTACCAGAACACAGAGCAGTTTCTCAGAAAGCTTCTTTCCAGTTTTGACGGAAGATATTTCCTTTTTCACCATAGCCCTCTATGGGCTTCCAAATATCCCTTTGCCAATTCCACAAGAACAGCCTTAGCGAAAGGCTTCTTGAAGGGAAAGATGTAACTCTGTGAGATGAATTAACAGAACACAGAGCAGTTTCTCAGAAAGCTTCTTTCCAGTTTTGAACGGAAGATATTTCCTTTTTCACCATAGCCCTCTATGGGCTTCCAAATATCCCTTTGCCAATTCCACAAGAACAGCCTTAGCGAAAGGCTTCTTCAAGGGAAAGATGTAACACGGTGAGATGAATTAACAGAACACAGAGCAGTTTCTCAGAAAGCTTCTTTCCAGTTTTGAACGGAAGATATTTCCTTTTTCACCATAGCCCTCTATGGGCTTCCAAATATCCCTTTGCCAATTCCACAAGAACAGCCTTAGCGAAAGGCTTCTTGAAGGGAAAGATGTAACTCTGTGAGATGAATTAACAGATCACAGAGCAGTTTCTCAGAAAGCTTCTTTCCAATTTTGAACAGAAGCTATTTCCTTTTTCACCATAGCCCTCTATGGGCTTCCAAATATCCCTTTGCCAATTCCACAAGAACAGCCTTAGCGAAGGGCTTATTAAAGGGAAAGATGTATCTCTGTGGAGATGAATTAACAGAACACAGAGCAGTTTCTCAGAAAGCTTCTTTCCAGTTTTGAACGGAAGATATTTCCTTTTTCACCATAGCCCTCTATGGGCTTCCAAATATCCCTTTACCAATTCCACAAGAACTGCCTTAGCGAAAGGTTTCTTGAAGGGAAAGATGTAACTCTGTGAGATGAATTAACGGAACACAGAGCAGTTTCTCAGAAAGCTTCTTTCCAGTGTTGAACGGAAGATATTTCCTTTTTCACCATAGCCCTCTATGGGCTTCCAAATATCCCTTTGCCAATTCCACAAGAGCAGCCTTAGCGAAAGGCTTCTTGAAGGGAAAGATGTAACTCTGTGAGATGAATTAACAGACCACAGAGCAGTTTCTCAGAAAGCTTCTTTCCAGTTTTGAACGGAAGGTATTTCCTTTTTCACCATAGCCCTCTATGGGCTTCAAAATATCCCTTTGCCAATTCCACAAGAACAGCCTTAGCGAAAGGCTTCTTGAGGGGAAAGATGTAACTCTGTGAGATGAATTAACAGAACACAGAGCAGTTTCTCAAAAAGCTTCTTTCCAGGTTGGAACGGAAGATATTTCCTTTTTCACCATAGCCCTCTATGGGCTTCCAAATATCCCTTTGCCAATTCCACAAGAACAGCCTTAGCGAAAGGCTTCTTGAAGGGAAAGATGTAACTCTGTGAGATGAATTAACAGAACACAGAGCAGTTTCTCAGAAAGCTTCTTTCCAGTTTTGAACGGAAGATATTCCTTTTTTCACCATAGCCCTCTATGGGCTTCCAAATATCCCTTTTCCAATTCCACAAGAACAGCCTTAGCGAAAGGCTTCCTGAAGGGAAAGATGTAACTCTGTGAGATGAATTAACAGAACACAGAGCAGTTTCTCAGAAAGCTTCTTTCCAGTTTTGAACGGAAGATATTTCCTTTTTCACCATAGCCCTCTATGGGCTTCCAAATATCCCTTTGCCAATTCCACAAGAACAGCCTTAGCGAAAGGCTTCTTGAAGAGAAAGATGTAAATCTGTGAGATGAATAACAGAACACAGAGCAGTTTCTCAGAAAGCTTCTTTCCAGTTTTGAACGGAAGATATTTCCTTTTTCACCATAGCCCTCTATGGGCTTCCAAATATCCCTAGCCAATTCCAAAATAACAGTCTTAGCGAAAGGCTTCTTGAAGGGAAAGATGTAACTCTGTGAGATGAATTAACAGAACACAGAGCAGTTTCTAAGAAAGCTTCTTTCCAGTTTTGAACGGAAGATATTTCCTTTTTCACCATAGCCCTCTATGGGCTTCCAAATATCCCTTTGCCAATTCCACAAGAACAGCCTTAGTGAAAGGCTTCTTGAAGGGAAAGATGTAACTCTGTGAGATGAATTAGCAGAACACAGAGCAGTTTCTCAGAAAGCTTCTTTCCAGTTTTGAACGGAAGATATTTCCTTTTTCAACATAGCCCCCTAAGGGCTTCCAAGTAACCCCTTGCCAATTCCACAGAAACAGCTTTAGCGAAAGGTTTCTTGAAAGGAAAGATGTAACACTGTGAGACGAATTAACAGAACACAGAGCAGTTTCTCAGAAAGATTCTTTCCAGTTTTGAACGGAAGATATTTCCTTTTTCACCATAGCCCTCTATGGGCTTCCAAATATCCCTTTGCCAATTCCACAAGAACAGCCTTAGCGAAAGGCTTCTTGAAGGGAAAGATGTAACTCTGTGAGATGAATTAACAGAACACAGAGCAGTTTCTCAGAAAGCTTCTTTCCATTTTTGAACGGAAGATATTTCCTTTTTCACCATAGCCCTGTATGGGCTTCCAAATATCCCTTTGCCAGTTCCACAAGAGCAGCCTTAGCGAAAGGCTTCTTGAGGTTAAAGATGTAACTCTGTGAGATGAATTAACAGAACACAGAGCAGTTTCTCAGAAAGCTTCTTTCCAGTTTTGAACGGAAGATATTCCCTTTTTCACCATAGCCCTCTATGGGCTTCCAAATATCCCTTTGCCAATTCCACAAGAACAACCTTAGCGAAAGGCTTCTTGAAGGGAAAGATGTAACTCTGTGAGATGAATTAACAGAACACAGAGCAGTTTCTCAGAAAGCTTATTTCCAGTATTGAACGGAAGATATTTCTTTTTCACCATAGCCCTCTATGGGCTTCCAAATATCCCCTTGCCAATTCCACAAGAACAGCTTTAGCGAAAGGTTTCTTGAAAGGAAAGATGTAACACTGTGAGACGAATTAACAGAACACAGAGCAGTTTCTCAGAAAGCTTCTTTCCAGTTTTGAACGGAAGATATTTCCTTTTTCACCATAGCCCTGTATGGGCTTCCAAATATCCCTTTGCCAATTCCACAAGAATAGCCTTAGCGAAAGGCTTCTTGAAGGGAAAGATGTAACTCTGTGAGATGAATTAACAGAACACAGAGCAGTTTCTCAGAAAGCTTCTTTCCAGTTTTGAACGGAAGATATTTCCTTTTTCACCATAGCCCTCTATGGGCTTCCAAATATCCCTTTGCCAATTCCACAAGAACAGCCTTAGCGAAAGGCTTCTTGAAGGGAAAGATGTAACTCTGTGAGATGAATTAACAGAACACAGAGCAGTTTCTCAGAAAGCTTCTTTCCAGTTTTGAACGGAAGATATTCCTTTTTTCACCATAGCCCTCTATGGGCTTCCAAATATCCCTTTTCCAATTCCACAAGAACAGCCTTAGCGAAAGGCTTCCTGAAGGGAAAGATGTAACTCTGTGAGATGAATTAACAGAACACAGAGCAGTTTCTCAGAAAGCTTCTTTCCAGTTTTGAACGGAAGATATTTCCTTTTTCACCATAGCCCTCTATGGGCTTCCAAATATCCCTTTGCCAATTCCACAAGAACAGCCTTAGCGAAAGGCTTCTTGAAGAGAAAGATGTAAATCTGTGAGATAAATAACAGAACACAGAGCAGTTTCTCAGAAAGCTTCTTTCCAGTTTTGAACGGAAGATATTTCCTTTTTCACCATAGCCCTCTATGGGCTTCCAAATATCCCATTGCCAATTCCAAAATAACAGTCTTAGCGAAAGGCTTCTTGAAGGGAAAGATGTAACTCTGTGAGATGAATTAACAGAACACAGAGCAGTTTCTCAGAAAGCTTCTTTCCAGTTTTGAACGGAAGATATTTCCTTTTTCACCATAGCCCTCTATGGGCTTCCAAATATCCCTTTGCCAATTCCACAAGAACAGCCTTAGCGAAAGGCTTCTTGAAGGGAAAGATGTAACTCTGTGAGATGAATTAGCAGAACACAGAGCAGTTTCTCAGAAAGCTTCTTTCCAGTTTTGAACGGAAGATATTTCCTTTTTCACCATAGCCCTCTAAGGGCTTCCAAGTAACCCCTTGCCAATTCCACAGAAACAGCTTTAGCGAAAGGTTTCTTGAAAGGAAAGATGTAACACTGTGAGACGAATTAACAGAACACAGAGCAGTTTCTCAGAAAGATTCTTTCCAGTTTTGAACGGAAGATATTTCCTTTTTCACCATAGCCCTCTATGGGCTTCCAAATATCCCTTTGCCAATTCCACAAGAACAGCCTTAGCGAAAGGCTTCTTGAAGGGAAAGATGTAACTCTGTGAGATGAATTAACAGAACACAGAGCAGTTTCTCAGAAAGCTTCTTTCCAGTTTTGAACGGAAGATATTTCCTTTTTCACCATAGCCCTCTATGGGCTTCCAAATATCCCTTTGCCAGTTCCACAAGAGCAGCCTTAGCGAAAGGCTTCTTGAGGTTAAAGATGTAACTCTGTGAGATGAATTAACAGAACACAGAGCAGTTTCTCAGAACGCTTCTTTCCAGTTTTGAACGGAAGATATTCCCTTTTTCACCATAGCCCTCTATGGGCTTCCAAATATCCCTTTGCCAATTCAACAAGAACAACCTTAGCGAAAGGCTTCTTGAAGGGAAAGATGTAACTCTGTGAGATGAATTAACAGAACACAGAGCAGTTTCTCAGAAAGCTTATTTCCAGTATTGAACGGAAGATATTTCTTTTTCACCATAGCCCTCTATGGGCTTCGAAATATCCCCTTGCCAATTCCACAAGAACAGCTTTAGCGAAAGGTTTCTTGAAAGGAAAGATGTAACACTGTGAGACGAATTAACAGAACACAGAGCAGTTTCTCAGAAAGCTTCTTTCCAGTTTTGAACGGAAGATATTTCCTTTTTCACCATAGCCCTGTATGGGCTTCCAAATATCCCTTTGCCAATTCCACAAGAATAGCCTTAGCGAAAGGCTTCTTGAAGGGAAAGATGTAACTCTGTGAGATGAATTAACAGAACACAGAGCAGTTTCTCAGAAAGCTTCTTTCCAGTTTTGAACGGAAGATATTTCCTTTTTCACCATAGCCCTCTATGGGCTTCCAAATATCCACTTGCCAATTCCACAAGAACAGCTTTAGCGAAAGGTTTCTTGAAAGGAAAGATGTAACAATGTGAGACGAATTAACAGAACACAGAGCAGTTTCTCAGAAAGCTTCTTTCCAGTTTTGAACGGAAGATATTTCCTTTTTCACCATAGCCCTTTATGGGCTTCCAAATATCCCGTTGCGAATTCCACAAGAACAGCCTTAGCGAAAGGCTTCTAGAAGGGAAAGATGTTACTCTGTGAGATGAATTAACAGAACACAGAGCAGTTTCTCCGAAAACTTTTTTCCAGTTTTGAACGGAAGATATTTCCTTTTTCACCATAGCCATCTATGGGCTTCCAAATATCCCTTTGCCAATTCCACAAGAACAGACTTAGCGAAAGGCTTCTTGAAGGGAAAGATGTAACTCTGTGAGATGAATTAACAGAACACAGAGCAGTTTCTCAGAAAGCTTCTTTCCAGTTTTGAACGGAAGATATTTCCTTTTTCACCATAGCCCTCTATGGGCTTCCAAATATCCCTTTGCCAATTCCACAAGAACAGCCTTAGCGAAAGGCTTCTTGAAGGGAAAGTTGTAACTCTGTGAGATGAATTAACAGAACACAGAGCAGTTTCTCAGAAAGCTTCTTTCCGGTTTTGAACGGAAGATATTTCCTTTTTCACCACAGCCCTCTATGGGCTTCCAAATATCCCTTTGCCAATTACACAAGAACAGTCTTAGCGAAAGGCTTCCTGAAGAGAAAGATGTAACTCTGTGAGATGAATTAACAGAACACAGAGCAGTTTCTCAGAAAGCTTCTTTCCAGTTTTGAACGGAAGATATTTCCTTTTTCACCATAGCCCTCTATGGGCTTCCAAATATCCCTTTGCCAATTCCACAAGAACAGCCTTAGCCAAAGTCTTCTTGAAGGGAAAGATGTAACTCTGTGAGATGAATTAGCAGAACACAGAGCAGTTTCTCAGAGAGCTTCTTTCCAGTTTTGAACGGAAGATATTTCCTTTTTCACCTTAGCCCTCTATGGGCTTCCAAATATCCCTTTGCCAATTCCACAAGAACAGTCTTAGCGAAAGGCTTCCTGAAGAGAAAGATGTAACTCTGTGAGATGAATTAACAGAACACAGAGCAGTTTCTCAGAAAGCTTCTTTCCAGTTTTGAACGGAAGATATTTCCTTTTTCACCATAGCCCTCTAAGGGCTTCCAAATATCCCTTTGCCAATTCCACAAGAACAGCCTTAGCGAAAGTCTTCTTGAAGGGAAAGATGTAACTCTGTGAGATGAATTAGCAGAACACAGAGCAGTTTCTCAGAGAGCTTCTTTCCAGTTTTGAACGGAAGATATTTCCTTTTTCACCATAGCCCTCTATGGGCTTCCAAATATCCCTTTGCCAATTCCACAAGAACAGACTTAGCGAAAGGCTTCTTGAAGGGAAAGATGTAACTCTGTGAGATGAATTAACAGAACACAGAGCAGTTTCTCAGAAAGCTTCTTTCCAGTTTTGAACGGAAGATATTTCCTTTTCAACCATAGCCCTCTATGGGCTTCCAAATATCCCTTTGCCAATTAAACAAGAACAGCCTCAGCGAAAGGCTTCTTGAAGGGAAAGATGTAACTCTGTGAGATGAATTAACAGAACACAGAGCAGTTTCTCAGAAAGCTTCTTTCCAGTTTTGAACGGAAGATATTTCCTTTTTCACCATAGGCCTCTATGGGCTTCCAAATATCCCTTTGACAATTCCACAAGAACAGCCTTAGCGAAAGGCTTCTTGAAGGGAAAGATGTAACTCTGTGAGATGAATTAACAGAACACAGAGCAGTTTCTAGGAAAGCATCTTTACGGTTTTGAACGGAAGATATTTCCTTTTTCACCATAGCCCTCTATGGGCTTTGAAATATCCCTTTGCCAATTCCACAAGAACAGCCTTAGCGAAAGGCTTCCTGAAGAGAAAGATGTAACTCTGTGAGATGAATTAACAGAACACAGAGCAGTTTCTCAGAAAGCTTCTTTCCAGTTTTGAAAGGAAGATATTTCCTTTTTCACCATAGCCCTCTATGGGCTTCCAAATATCCCTTTGCCAATTCCACAAGAACAGCCTTAGCGAAAGGCTTCTTGAAGGGAAAGATGTAACTCTGTGAGATGAATTAACAGAACACAGAGCAGTTTCTAAGAAAGCTTCTTTCCAGTTTTGAACGGAAGATATTTCCTTTTTCACCATAGCCCTCTATGGGCTTCCAAATATCCCTTTGCCAATTCCACAAGAACAGCCTTAGCGAAAGGCTTCTTCAAGGGAAAGATGTAACACTGTGAGATGAATTAACAGAACACAGAGCAGTTTCTCAGAAAGCTTCTTTCCAGTTTTGAACGGAAGATATTTCCTTTTTCACCATAGCCCTCTATGGGCTTCCAAATATCCCTTTGCCAATTCCACAAGAACAGCCTTAGCGAAAGGCTTCTTGAAGGGAAAGATGTAACTCTGTGAGATGAATTAACAGAACACAGAGCAGTTTCTCAGAAAGCTTCTTTCCAGTTTTGATCGGAAGATATTTCCTTTTTCACCATAGCCCTCTATGGGCTTCCAAATATCCCTTTGCCAATTCTACAAGAACAGCCTTAGCGAAAGGCTTCTTGAAGGGAAAGATGTAACTCTGTGAGATGAATTAACAGATCACAGAGCAGTTTCTCAGAAAGCTTCTTTCCATTTTTGAACGGAAGATATTTCCTTTTTCACCATAGCCCTCTATGGGCTTCCAAATATCCCTTTGCCAATTCCACAAGAACAGCCTTAGCGAAGGGCTTCTTGAAGGGAAAGATGTATCTCTGTGAGATGAATTAACAGAACACAGAGCAGTTTCTCAGAAAGCTTCTTTCCAGTTTTGAACGGAAGGTATTTCCTTTTTCACCATAGCCCTCTATGGGCTTCCAAATATCCCTTTGCCAATTCCACAAGAACTGCCTTAGCGAAATGCTTCTTGAAGGGAAAGATGTAACTCTGTGAGATGAATTAACAGAACACAGAGCAGTTTATCAGAAAGCTTCTTTCCAGTGTTGAACGGAAGATATTTCCTTTTTCACCATAGCCCTCTATGGGCTTCCAAATATCCCTTTGCCAATTCCATAAGAACAGCCTTAGCGAAAGGCTTCTTGAAGGGAAAGATGTAACTCTGTGAGATGAATTAACAGAACACAGAGCAGTTTCTCAGAGAGCTTCTTTCCAGTTTTGAACGGAAGGTATTTCCTTTTTCACCATAGCTCTCTATGGGCTTCAAAATATCCCTTTGCCAATTCCAAAAGAACAGCCTTAGCGAAAGGCTTCTTCAAGGGAAAGATGTAACTCTGTGAGATGAATTAACAGAACCCAGAGCAGTTTCTCAGAAAGCTTCTTTCCAGGTTTGAACGGAAGATATTTCCTTTTTCACCATAGCCCTCTATGGGCTTCCAAATATCCCTTTGCCAATTCCACAAGAACAGCCTTAGCGAAAGGCTTCTTGAAGGGAAAGATGTAACTCTGTGAGATGAATTAACAGAACACAGAGCAGTTTCTCAGAAAGCTTCTTTCCAGTTTTGAACGGAAGATATTCGTTTTTTCACCATAGCCCTCTATGGGCTTCCAAATATCCCTTTTCCAATTCCACAAGAACAGCCTTAGCGAAAGGCTTCTTGAAGGGAAAGATATAACTGTGTGAGATGAATTAACAGAACACAGACCAGTTTCTCAGAAAGCTTCTTTCCAGTTTTGAACGGAAGATATTTCCTTTTTCACCATAGCCCTCTATGGGCTTCCAAATATCCCTTTGCCAATTCCACAAGAACTGCCTTAGCGAAAGGCTTCTTGAAGGGAAAGATGTAACTCTGTGAGATGAATTAACAGAACACAGAGCAGTTTCTCAGAAAGCTTCTTTCCAGTTTTGAACGGAAGATATTTCCTTTTTCACCATAGCCCTCTATGGGTTTCCAAATATCCCTTTGCCAATTCCACAAGAACAGCCTTAGCGAAAGGCTTCCTGAAGGGAAAGATGTAACTCTGTGAGATGAATTAACAGAACACAGAGCAGTTTCTCAGAAAACTTCTTTCCAGTTTTGAATGGAAGATATTTCCTTTTTCACCATAGCCCTCTATGGGCTTCCAAATATCCCTTTGCCAATTCCACAAGAACAGACTTAGCGAAAGGCTTCTTGAAGGGAAAGATGTAACGCTGTGAGATGAATTAACAGAACACAGAGCAGTTTCTCAGAAAACTTCTTTCCAGTTTTGAATGGAAGATATTTCCTTTTTCACCATAGCCCTCTATGGGCTTCCAAATATCCCTTTGCCAATTCCACAAGAACAGCCTTAGCGAAAGGCTTGTTGAAAGGAAAGATTTATCTCTGAGAGATGAATTAACAGAACACAGAGCAGTTTCTCAGAAAGCTTCTTTCCAGTTTTGAACGGAAGATATTTCCTTTTTCACCATAGCCCTCTAAGGGCTTCCAAATATCCCTTTGCCAATTCCACAAGAACAGCCTTAGCGAAAGGCTTCTTGAAGGGAACGATGTAACTCTGTGAGATGAATTAACAGAACACAGAGCAGTTTCTCAGAAAGCTTCTTTCCGGTTTTGAACGGAAGATATTTCCTTTGTCACCATAGCCCTCTATGGGCTTCCAAATATCCCTTTGCCAATTCCACAAGAACAGCCTTAGCGAAAGGCTTCCTGAAGGGAAAGATGTAACTCTGTGAGATGAATTAACAGAACACAGAGCAGTTTCTCAGAAAGCTTCTTTTCAGTTTTGAACGGAAGGTATTTCCTTTTTCACCATAGCCCTCTATGGGCTTCCAAATATCCCTTTGCCAATTCCACAAGAACAGCCTTAGCGAAAGGCTTCTTGAGGGGAAAGATGTAACTCTGTGAGATGAATTAACAGAACACAGAGCAGTTTCTCAGAAAGCTTCTTTCCAGGTTTGAACGGAAGATATTTCCCTTTTCACCATAGCCCTCTATGGGCTTCCAAATATCCCTTGGCCAATTCCACAAGAACAGCCTTAGCGAAAGGCTTCTTGAAGGGAAAGATGTAACTCTGTGAGATGAATTAACAGAACACAGAGCAGTTTCTCAGAAAGCTTCTTTCCAGTTTTGAACGGAAGATATTCCTTTTTTCACCATAGCCCTCTATGGGCTTCCAAATATCCCTTTTCCAATTCCACAAGAACAGCCTTAGCGAAAGGCTTCTTGAAGGGAAAGATGTAACTCTGTGAGATGAATTAACAGAACACAGACCAGTTTCTCAGAAAGCATCTTTCCAGTTTTGAACGGAAGATGTTTCCTTTTTCACCATAGCCCTCTATGGGCTTCCAAAATCCCTTTGCCAATTCCACAAGAACAGCCTTAGCGAAAGGCTTCTTGAAGGGAAAGATGTAACTCTGTGAGATGAATTAACAGAACACAGAGCAGTTTCTCAGAAAGCTTCTTTCCAGTTTTGAACGGAAGATATTTCCTTTTTCACCATAGCCCTCTATGGGCTTCCAAATATCCCTTTGCCAATTCCACAAGAACAGCCTTAGCGAAAGGCTTCTTGAAGGGAAAGATGTAACTCTGTGAGATGAATTAACAGAACACAGAGCAGTTTCTCAGAAAGCTTCTTTCCAGTTTTGAACGGAAGATATTTCCTTTTTCACCATAGCCCTCTATGGGCTTCCAAATATCCCTTTGCCAATTCCAAAATAACAGCCTTAGCGAAAGGCTTCTTGAAGGGAAAAATGTAACTCTGTGAGATGAATTAACGGAACACAGAGCAGTTTCTAAGAAAGCTTCTTTCCAGTTTTGAACGGAAGATATTTCCTTTTTCACCATAGCCCTCTATGGGCTTCCAAATATCCCTTTGCCAATTCCACAAGAACAGCCTTAGCGAAAGTCTTCTTGAAGGGAAAGATGTAACTCTGTGAGATGAATTAGCAGAACACAGAGCAGTTTCTCAGAAAGCTTCTTTCCAGTTTTGAAAGGAAGGTATTTCCTTTTTCACCATAGCCCTCTATAGGCTTCCAAATATCCCTTTGCCAATTCCACAATAACAGCCTTAGCAAAAGGCTTCTTGAAGGGAAAGATGTAACTCTGTGAGATGAATTAACAGAACACAGAGCAGTTTCTCAGAAAGCTTCTTTCCAGTTTTGAACGGAAGATATTTCCTTTTTCACCATAGCCCACTATCGGCTTCCAAATATCCCTTTGCCAATTCCACAAGAACAGCCTTAGCGAAAGGTTTCTTGAAGGGAAAGATGTAACTCTGTGAGATGAATTAACAGAACACAGAGCAGTTTCTCAGAAAGCTTCTTTCCAGTGTTGAACGGAAGATATTTCCTTTTTCACCATAGCCCTCTATGGGTTTCCAAATATCCCTTTGCCAATTCCACAAGAACAGACTTAGCGAAAGGCTTCTTGAGGGGTAAGATGTAACTCTGTGAGATGAATTAACAGAACACAGAGCAGTTTCTCTGAAAGCTGCTTTCCAGTTGTGAACGGAAGATATTTCCTTTTTAACCATAGCCCTCTACGGGCTTCCATATCCCTTTGCCAATTCCACAAGAACAGACTTAGCGAAAGGCTTCTTGAAGGGAAAGATGTAACTCTGTGAGATGAATTAACAGAACACAGAGCAGTTTCTCAGAAAGCTTCTTTCCAGTTTTGAACGGAAGATATTTCCTTTTTCACCATAGCCCTCTATGGGCTTCCAAATATCCCTTTGCCAATTCCACAAGAACAGCCTTAGCGAAAGGCTTCTTCAAGGGAAAGATGTAACACGGTGAGATGAATTAACAGAACACGGAGCAGTTTCTCAGAAAGCTTCTTTCCAGTTTTGAACGGAAGATATTTCCTTTTTCACCATAGCCCTCTATGGGCTTCCAAATATCCCTTTGCCAATTCCACAAGAACAGCCTTAGCGAAAGGCTTCTTGAAGGGAAAGATGTAACTCTGTGAGATGAATTAACATATCACAGAGCAGTTTCTCAGAAAGCTTCTTTCAATTTTTGAACAGAAGATATTTCCTTTTTCACCATAGCCCTCTATGGGCTTCCAAATATCCCTTTGCCAATTCCACAAGAACAGCCTTAGCGAAGGGCTTATTAAAGGGAAAGATGTATCTCTGTGAGATGAATTAACAGAACACAGAGCAGTTTCTCAGAAAGCTTCTTTCCAGTTTTGAACGGAAGATATTTCCTTTTTCACCATAGCCCTCTATGGGCTTCCAAATATCCCTTTTCCAATTCCACAAGAACTGCCTTAGCGAAATGCTTCTTGAAGGGAAAGATGTAACTCTGTGAGATGAATTAACGGAACACAGAGCAGTTTCTCAGAAAGCTTCATTCCAGTGTTGAACGGAAGATATTTCCTTTTTCACCATAGCCCTCTATGGGCTTCCAAATATCCCTTTGCCAATTCCACAAGAGCAGCCTTAGCGAAAGGCTTCTTGAAGGGAAAGATGTAACTCTGTGAGATGAATTAACAGACCACAGAGCAGTTTCTCAGAAAGCTTCTTTCCAGTTTTGAACGGAAGGATTTCCTTTTTCACCATAGCCCTCTATGGGCTTCCAAATATCCCTTTGCCAATTCCACAAGAACAGCCTTAGCGAAAGGCTTCTTGAGGGGAAAGATGTAACTCTGTGAGATGAATTAACAGAACACAGAGCAGTTTCTCAGAAAGCTTCTTTCCAGGTTTGAACGGAAGATATTTCCTTTTTCACCATAGCCCTCTATGGGCTTCCAAATATCCCTTTGCCAATTCCACAAGAACAGCCTTAGCGAAAGGCTTCTTGAAGGGAAAGATGTAACTCTGTGAGATGAATTAACAGAACACAGAGCAGTTTCTCAGAAAGCTTCTTTCCAGTTTTGAACGGAAGATATTCCTTTTTTCACCATAGCCCTCTATGGGCTTCCAAATATCCCTTTTCCAATTCCACAAGAACAGCCTTAGCGAAAGGCTTCCTGAAGGGAAAGATGTAACTCTGTGAGATGAATTCACAGAACACAGAGCAGTTTCTCAGAAAGCTTCTTTCCAGTGTGGAACGGAAGATATTTCCTTTTTCACCATAGCCCTCTATGGGCTTCCAAATATCCCTTTGACAATTCCACAAGAACAGCCTTAGCGAAAGGCTTCTTGAAGAGAAAGATGTAAATCTGTGAGATGAATAACAGAACACAGAGCAGTTTCTCAGAAAGCTTCTTTCCAGTTTTGAACGGAAGATATTTCCTTTTTCACCATAGCCCTCTATGGGCTTCCAAATATCCCTTTGCCAATTCCAAAATAACAGTCTTAGCGAAAGGCTTCTTGAAGGGAAAGATGTAACTCTGTGAGATGAATTAACAGAACACAGAGCAGTTTCTAAGAAAGCTTCTTTCCAGTTTTGAACGGAAGATATTTTCTTTTTCACCATAGCCCTCTATGGGCTTCCAAATATCCCTTTTCCAATTCCACAAGAACAGCCTTAGGGAAAGGCTTCTTGAAGGGAAAGATGTAACTCTGTGAGATGAATTAGCAGAACACAGAGCAGTTTCTCAGAAAGCTTCTTTCCAGTTTTGAACGGAAGATATTTCCTTTTTCACCATAGCCCTCTATGGGCTTAGAAATATCCCTTTGCCAATTCCACAAGAACAGCCTTAGCGAAAGTCTTCTTGAAGGGAAAGATGTAAATCTGTGAGATGAATTAACAGATCACAGAGCAGTTTCTCAGAAAGCTTCTTTCCATTTTTGAACGGAAGATATTTCCTTTTTCACCATAGCCCTCTATGGGCTTCCAAATATCTCTTTGCCAATTCCACAAGAACAGCCTTAGCGAAGGGCTTCTTGAAGGGAAAGATGTATCTCTGTGAGATGAATTAACAGAACACAGAGCAGTTTCTCAGAAAGCTTCTTTCCAGTTTTGAACGGAAGATATTTCCTTTTTCACCATAGCCCTCTATGGGCTTCCAAATATCCCTTTGCCAATTCCACAAGAACAGCCTTAGCGAAGGGCTTCTTGAAGGGAAAGATGTAACTCTGTGAGATGAATTAACAGAACACAGAGCAGTTTATCAGAAAGCTTCTTTCCAGTGTTGAACGGAAGATATTTCCTTTTTCAACATAGCCCTCTATGGGCTTCCAAATATCCCTTTGCCAATTCCACAAGAACAGCCTTAGCGAAGGGTTTCTTGAAGGGAAAGATGTAACTCTGTGAGATGAATTAACAGAACACAGAGCAGTTTCTCAGACAGCTTCTTTCCAGTTTTGAACGGAAGATATTCCTTTTTTCACCATAGCCCTCTATGGGCTTCCAAATATCCCTTTGCCAATTCCACAAGAACAGCCTTAACGAAAGGCTTCTTGAAGTGAAAGATGTAACTCTGTGAGATGAATTAACAGAACACAGAGCAGTTTCTCAGAAAGCTTCTTTCCAGTTTTGAACGGAAGATATTTCCTTTTTCACCATAGCCCTCTATGGGCTTCCAAATATCCCTTTGCCAATTCCACAAGAACAGCCTTAGCGAAAGGCTTCTTCAAGGGAAAGATGTAACACGGTGAGATGAATTAACAGAACACAGAGCAGTTTCTCAGAAAGCTTCTTTCCAGTTTTGAACGGAAGATATTTCCTTTTTCACCATAGCCCTCTATGGGCTTCCAAATATCCTTTTGCCAATTCCACAAGAGCAGCCTTAGCAAAAGGCTTCTTGAAGGGAAAGATGTAACTCTGTGAGATGAATTAACAGACCACAGAGCAGTTTCTCAGAAAGCTTCTTTCCAGTTTTGAACGGAAGGTATTTCCTTTTTCACCATAGCCCTCTATGGGCTTCCAAATATCCCTTTGCCAATTCCACAAGAACAGCCTTAGCGAAAGGCTTCTTGAGGGGAAAGATGTAACTCTGTGAGATGAATTAACAGAACACAGAGCAGTTTCTCAGAAAGCTTCTTTCCAGGTTTGAACGGAAGATATTTCCTTTTTCACCATAGCCCTCTATGGGCTTCCAAATATCCCTTTGCCAATTCCACAAGAACAGCCTTAGCGAAAGGCTTCTTGAAGGGAAAGATGTAACTCTGTGAGATGAATTAACAGAACACAGAGCAGTTTCTCAGAAAGCTTCTTTCCAGTTTTGAACGGAAGATATTCCTTTTTTCACCATAGCCTTCTATGGGCTTCCAAATATCCCTTTTCCAATTCCACAAGAACAGCCTTAGCGAAAGGCTTCCTGAAGGGAAAGATGTAACTCTGTGAGATGAATTCACAGAACACAGAGCAGTTTCTCAGAAAGCTTCTTTCCAGTTTTGAACGGAAGATATTTCCTTTTTCACCATAGCCCTCTATGGGCTTCCAAATATCCCTTTGCCAATTCCACAAGAACAGCCTTAGCGAAAGGCTTCTTGAAGAGAAAGATGTAAATCTGTGAGATGAATAACAGAACACACAGCAGTTTCTCAGAAAGCTTCTTTCCAGTTTTGAACGGAAGATATTTCCTTTTTCACCATAGCCCTCTATGGGCTTCCAAATATCCCTTTGCCAATTCCAAAATAACAGTATTAGCGAAAGGCTTCTAGAAGGGAAAGATGTAACTCTATGAGATGAATTAACAGAACACAGAGCAGTTTCTAAAAAAGCTTCTTTCCAGTTTTGAACGGAAGATATTTCCTTTTTCACCATAGCCCTCTATGGGCTTCCAAATATCCCTTTGCCAATTCCACAAGAACAGCCTTAGTGAAAGGCTTCTTGAAGGGAAAGATGTAACTCTGTGAGATGAATTAACAGAACACAGAGCAGTTTCTCAGAAAGCTTCTTTCCAGTTTTGAACGGATAATATTTCCTTTTTCACCATAGCCCTCTATGGGCTTCCAAATATCCCTTTGCGAATTACCACAAGAACAGCCTTAGCAAAAGGCTTCTTGAAGGGAAAGAAATAACTCTGTGAGATGAATTAACAGAACACAGAGCAGTTTCTCAGAAAGCTTCTTTCCAGTGTTGAACGGAAGATATTTCCTTTTTCACCATAGCCCTCTATGGGCTTCCAAATATCCCTTTGCCAATTCCACAAGAACAGCCTTAACGAAAGGCTTCTTGAAGGGAAAGATGTAACTCTGTGAGATGAATTAACAGAACACAGAGCAGTTTCTCAGAAAGCTTCTTTACGGTTTTGAACGGAAGATATTTCCTTTTTCAACATAGCCCTCTATGGGCTTCCAAATATCCCTTTGCCAATTCCACAAGAACAGCCTTAGCGAAGGGTTTTTTGAAGGGAAAGATGTAACTCTGTGAGATGAATTAACAGAACACAGAGCAGTTTCTCAGACAGCTTCTTTCCAGTTTTGAACGGAAGATATTCCTTTTTTCACCATAGCCCTCTATGGGCTTCCAAATATCCCTTTGCCAATTCCACAAGAACAGCCTTAACGAAAGGCTTCTTGAAGTGAAAGATGTAACTCTGTGAGATGAATTAACAGAACACAGAGCAGTTTCTCAGAAAGCTTCTTTCCAGTTTTGAACGGAAGATATTTCCTTTTTCACCATAGCCCTCTATGGGCTTCCAAATATCCCTTTGCCAATTCCACAAGAACAGCCTTAGCGAAAGGCTTCTTCAAGGGAAAGATGTAACACGGTGAGATGAATTAACAGAACACAGAGCAGTTTCTCAGAAAGCTTCTTTCCAGTTTTGAACGGAAGATATTTCCTTTTTCACCATAGCCCTCTATGGGCTTCCAAATATCCCTTTGCCAATTCCACAAGAACAGCCTTAGCGAAAGGCTTCTTGAAGGGAAAGATGTAACTCTGTGAGATGAATTAACAGATCACAGAGCAGTTTCTCAGAAAGCTTCTTTCCATTTTTGAACAGAAGATATTTCCTTTTTCACCATAGCCCTCTATGGGCTTCCAAATATCCCTTTGCCAATTCCACAAGAACAGCCTTAGCGAAGGGCTTATTAAAGGGAAAGATGTATCTCTGTGAGATGAATTAACAGAACACAGAGTAGTTTCTCAGAAAGCTTCTTTCCAGTTTTGAACGGAAGATATTTCCTTTTTCACCGTAGCCCTCTATGGGCTTCCAAATATCCCTTTGCCAATTCCACAAGAACTGCCTTAGCGAAATGCTTCTTGAAGGGAAAGATGTAACTCTGTGAGATGAATTAACGGAACACAGAGCAGTTTCTCAGGAAGCTTCTTTCCAGTGTTGAACGGAAGATATTTCCTTTTTCACCATAGCCCTCTATGGGCTTCCAAATATCCTTTTGCCAATTCCACAAGAGCAGCCTTAGCAAAAGGCTTCTTGAAGGGAAAGATGTAACTCTGTGAGATGAATTAACAGACCACAGAGCAGTTTCTCAGAAAGCTTCTTTCCAGTTTTGAACGGAAGGTATTTCCTTTTTCACCATAGCCCTCTATGGGCTTCCAAATATCCCTTTGCCAATTCCACAAGAACAGCCTTAGCGAAAGGCTTCTTGAGGGGAAAGATGTAACTCTGTGAGATGAATTAACAGAACACAGAGCAGTTTCTCAGAAAGCTTCTTTCCAGGTTTGAACGGAAGATATTTCCTTTTTCACCATAGCCCTCTATGGGCTTCCAAATATCCCTTTGCCAATTCCACAAGAACAGCCTTAGCGAAAGGCTTCTTGAAGGGAAAGATGTAACTCTGTGAGATGAATTAACAGAACACAGAGCAGTTTCTCAGAAAGCTTCTTTCCAGTTTTGAACGGAAGATATTCCTTTTTTCACCATAGCCCTCTATGGGCTTCCAAATATCCCTTTTCCAATTCCACAAGAACAGCCTTAGCGAAAGGCTTCCTGAAGGGAAAGACGTAACTCTGTGAGATGAATTCACAGAACACAGAGCAGTTTCTCAGAAAGCTTCTTTCCAGTTTTGAACGGAAGATATTTCCTTTTTCACCATAGCCCTCTATGGGCTTCCAAATATCCCTTTGCCAATTCCACAAGAACAGCCTTAGCGAAAGGCTTCTTGAAGAGAAAGATGTAAATCTGTGAGATGAATAACAGAACACACAGCAGTTTCTCAGAAAGCTTCTTTCCAGTTTTGAACGGAAGATATTTCCTTTTTCACCATAGCCCTCTATGGGCTTCCAAATATCCCTTTGCCAATTCCAAAATAACAGTATTAGCGAAAGGCTTCTTGAAGGGAAAGATGTAACTCTGTGAGATGAATTAACAGAACACAGAGCAGTTTCTAAAAAAGCTTCTTTCCAGTTTTGAACGGAAGATATTTCCTTTTTCACCATAGCCCTCTATGGGCTTCCAAATATCCCTTTGCCAATTCCACAAGAACAGCCTTAGTGAAAGGCTTCTTGAAGGGAAAGATGTAACTCTGTGAGATGAATTAAGAGAACACAGAGCAGTTTCTCAGAAAGCTTCTTTCCAGTTTTGAACGGATAATATTTCCTTTTTCACCATAGCCCTCTATGGGCTTCCAAATATCCCTTTGCGAATTACCACAAGAACAGCCTTAGCAAAAGGCTTCTTGAAGGGAAAGAAATAACTCTGTGAGATGAATTAACAGAACACAGAGCAGTTTCTCAGAAAGCTTCTTTCCAGTGTTGAACGGAAGATATTTCCTTTTTCACCATAGCCCTCTATGGGCTTCCAAATATCCCTTTGCCAATTCCACAAGAACAGCCTTAGTGAAAGGCTTCTTGAAGGGAAAGATATACTCTGTGAGATGAATTAACAGAACACAGAGCAGTTTCTCAGAAAGCTTCTTTCCAGTTTTGAACGGAAGATATTTCCTTTTTCACCATAGCCCTCTATGGGCTTCCAAATATCCCTTTGCCAATTCCACAAGAACAGCCTTAGCAAAAGGCTTCTTGAAGGGAAAGATGTATCTCTGTGAGATGAATTAACAGAACACAGAGCAGTTTCACAGAAAGCTTCCTTCCAGTGTTGAACGGAAGATATTTCCTTTTTCACCATAGCCCTCTATGGGCTTCCAAATATCCCTTTGCCAATTCCACAAGAACAGCCTTAGCGAAAGGCTTCTTGAAGGGAAAGATGTAACACTGTGAGATGAATTAACAGGACACAGAGCAGTTTCTCAGAAAGCTTCTTTCCAGGTTTGAACGGAAGATATTTCCTTTTTCACCATAGGCCTCTATGGGCTTCCAAGTATCCCCTTTCCAATTCCACAAGAACAGCTTTAGCGAAACGTTTCTTGAAAGGAAAGATGTAACAATGTGAGACGAATTAACAGAACACAGAGCAGTTTCTCAGAGAGCTTCTTTCCAGTTTTGAACGGAAGATATTTCCTCTTTCACCATAGCCCTCTATGGGCTTCCAAATATCCCTTTGCCAATTCCACAAGAACAGCCTTAGCGAAAGGCTTCTTGAAGGGAAAGATGTAACTCTGTGAGATGAATTAACAGAACACAGAGCAGTTTCTCAGAAAGCTTCTTACCAGTTTTGAAAGGAAGGTATTTCCTTTTTCACCATAGCCCTCTATAGGCTTCCAAATATCCCTTTGCCAATTCCACAATAACAGCCTTAGCAAAAGGCTTCTTGAAGGGAAAGATGTAACTGTGTGAGATGAATTAACAGAACACAGAGCAGTTTCTCAGAAAGCTTCTTTCCAGTTTTGAACGGAAGATATTTCCTTTTTCACCATAGCCCACTATGGGCTTCCAAATATCCCTTTGCCAATTCCACAAGAACAGCCTTAGCGAAAGGCTTCTTGAAGGGAAAGATGTAACTCTGTGAGATGAATTAACAGATCACAGAGCAGTTTCTCAGAAAGCTTCTTTCCATTTTTGAACGGAAGATATTTCCTTTTTCACCATAGCCCTCTATGGGCTTCCAAATATCTCTTTGCCAATTCCACAAGAACAGCCTTAGCGAAGGGCTTCTTGAAGGGAAAGATGTATCTCTGTGAGATGAATTAACAGAACACAGAGCAGTTTCTCAGAAAGCTTCTTTCCAGTTTTGACGGAAGATATTTCCTTTTTCACCATAGCCCTCTATGGGCTTCCAAATATCCCTTTGCCAATTCCACAAGAACAGCCTTAGCGAAGGGGTTCTTGAAGGGAAAGATGTAACTCTGTGAGATGAATTAACAGAACACAGAGCAGTTTATCAGAAAGCTTCTTTCCAGTGTTGAACGGAAGATATTTCCTTTTTCACCATAGCCCTCTATGGGCTTCCAAATATCCCTTTGCCAATTCCACAAGAACAGCCTTAGGGAATGGCTTCTTGAAGGGAAAGATGTAACTCTGTGAGATGAATTAACAGACCACAGAGCAGTTTCTCAGAAAGCTTCTTTCCAGTTTTGAACGGAAGGTATTTCCTTTTTCACCATAACCCTCTATGGGCTTCCAAATATCCCTTTGCCAATTCCACAAGAACAGCCTTAGCGAAAGGCTTCTTGAGGGGAAAGATGTAACTCTGTGAGATGAATTAACAGAACACAGAGCAGTTTCTCAGAAAGCTTCTTTCCAGGTTTGAACGGAAGATATTTCCCTTTTCACCATAGCCCTCTATGGGCTTCCAAATATCCCTTTGCCAATTCCACAAGAACAGCCTTAGCGAAAGGCTACTTGAAGGGAAAGATGTAACTCTGTGAGATGAATTAACAGAACACAGAGCAGTTTCTCCGAAAGCTTCTTTACGGTTTTGAACGGAAGATATTTCCTTTTTCACCATAGCCCTCTATGGGCTTCCAAATATCCCTTTGCCAATTCCACAAGAACAGCCTTAGCGAAGGGCTTCTTGAAGGGAAAGATGTATCTCTGTGAGATGAATTAACAGAACACAGAGCAGTTTCTCAGAAAGCTTCTTTCCAGTTTTGAACGGAAGATATTTCCTTTTTCACCATAGCCCTCTATGGGCTTCCAAATATCCCTTTGCCAATTCCACAAGAACTGCCTTAGCGAAATGCTTCTTGAAGGGAAAGATGTAACTCTGTGAGATGAATTAACAGAACACAGAGCAGTTTATCAGAAAGCTTCTTTCCAGTATTGAACGGAAGATATTTCCTTTTTCACCATAGCCCTCTATGGGCTTCCAAATATCCCTTTGCCAATTCCACAAGAACAGCCTTAGCGAAAGGCTTCTTGAAGGGAAAGATGTAACTCTGTGAGATGAATTAACAGAACACAGAGCAGTTTCTCAGAAAGCTTCTTTCCAGTTTTGAACGGAAGATATTTCCTTTTTCACCATAGCCCTCTATGGGCTTCCAAATATCCCTTTGCCAATTCCACAAGAACAGCCTTAGCGAAAGGCTTCTTCAAGGGAAAGATGTAACACGGTGAGATGAATTAACAGAACACAGAGCAGTTTCTCAGAAAGCTTCTTTCCAGTTTTGAACGGAAGATATTTCCTTTTTCACCATAGCCCTCTATGGGCTTCCAAATATCCCTTTGCCAATTCCACAAGAACAGCCTTAGCGAAAGGCTTCTTGAAGGGAAAGATGTAACTCTGTGAGATGAATTAACAGATCACAGAGCAGTTTCTCAGAAAGCTTCTTTCCATTTTTGAACAGAAGATATTTCCTTTTTCACCATAGCCCTCTATGGGCTTCCAAATATCCCTTTGCCAATTCCACAAGAACAGCCTTAGCGAAGGGCTTATTAAAGGGAAAGATGTATCTCTGTGAGATGAATTAACAGAACACAGAGCAGTTTCTCAGAAAGCTTCTTTCCAGTTTTGAACGGAAGATATTTCCTTTTTCACCATAGCCCTCTATGGGCTTCCAAATATCCCTTTACCAATTCCACAAGAACTGCCTTAGCGAAAGGTTTCTTGAAGGGAAAGATGTAACTCTGTGAGATGAATTAACGGAACACAGAGCAGTTTCTCAGAAAGCTTCTTTCCAGTGTTGAACGGAAGATATTTCCTTTTTCACCATAGCCCTCTATGGGCTTCCAAATATCCCTTTGCCAATTCCACAAGAGCAGCCTTAGCGAAAGGCTTCTTGAAGGGAAAGATGTAACTCTGTGAGATGAATTAACAGACCACAGAGCAGTTTCTCAGAAAGCTTCTTTCCAGTTTTGAACGGAAGGTATTTCCTTTTTCACCATAGCCCTCTATGGGCTTCAAAATATCCCTTTGCCAATTCCACAAGAACAGCCTTAGCGAAAGGCTTCCTGAAGGGAAAGATGTAACTCTGTGAGATGAATTAACAGAACACAGAGCAGTTTCTCAGAAAGCTTCTTTCCAGTTTTGAACGGAAGATATTTCCTTTTTCACCATAGCCCTCTAGGGGCTTCCAAATATCCCTTTGCCAATTCCACAAGAACAGCCTTAGCGAAAGGCTTCTTGAAGAGAAAGATGTAAATCTGTGAGATGAATAACAGAACACAGAGCAGTTTCTCAGAAAGCTTCTTTCCAGTTTTGAACGGAAGATATTTCCTTTTTCACCATAGCCCTCTATGGGCTTCCAAATATCCCTTTGCCAATTCCAAAATAACAGTCTTAGCGAAAGGCTTCTTGAAGGGAAAGATGTAACTCTGTGAGATGAATTAACAGAACACAGAGCAGTTTCTAAGAAAGCTTCTTTCCAGTTTTGAACGGAAGATATTTCCTTTTTCACCATAGCCCTCTATGGGCTTCCAAATATCCCTTTGCCAATTCCACAAGAACAGCCTTAGTGAAAGGCTTCTTGAAGGGAAAGATGTAACTCTGTGAGATGAATTAGCAGAACACAGAGCAGTTTCTCAGAAAGCTTCTTTCCAGTTTTGAACGGAAGATATTTCCTTTTTCAACATAGCCCCCTAAGGGCTTCCAAGTAACCCCTTGCCAATTCCACAGAAACAGCTCTAGCGAAAGGTTTCTTGAAAGGAAAGATGTAACACTGTGAGACGAATTAACAGAACACAGAGCAGTTTCTCAGAAAGATTCTTTCCAGTTTTGAACGGAAGATATTTCCTTTTTCACCATAGCCCGCTATGGGCTTCCAAATATCCCTTTGCCAATTCCACAAGAACAGCCTTAGCGAAAGGCTTCTTGAAGGGAAAGATGTAACTCTGTGAGATGAATTAACAGAACACAGAGCAGTTTCTCAGAAAGCTTCTTTCCATTTTTGAACGGAAGATATTTCCTTTTTCACCATAGCCCTCTATGGGCTTCCAAATATCCCTTTGCCAGTTCCACAAGAGCAGCCTTAGCGAAAGGCTTCTTGAGGTTAAAGATGTAACTCTGTGAGATGAATTAACAGAACACAGAGCAGTTTCTCAGAAAGCTTCTTTCCAGTTTTGAACGGAAGATATTCCCTTTTTCACCATAGCCCTCTATGGGCTTCCAAATATCCCTTTGCCAATTCCACAAGAACAACCTTAGCGAAAGGCTTCTTGAAGGGAAAGATGTAACTCTGTGAGATGAATTAACAGAACACAGAGCAGTTTCTCAGAAAGCTTATTTCCAGTATTGAACGGAAGATATTTCTTTTTCACCATAGCCCTCTATGGGCTTCCAAATATCCCCTTGCCAATTCCACAAGAACAGCTTTAGCGAAAGGTTTCTTGAAAGGAAAGATGTAACACTGTGAGACGAATTAACAGAACACAGAGCAGTTTCTCAGAAAGCTTCTTTCCAGTTTTGAACGGAAGATATTTCCTTTTTCACCATAGCCCTCTATGGGCTTCCAAATATCCCTTTGCCAATTCCACAAGAATAGCCTTAGCGAAAGGCTTCTTGAAGGGAAAGATGTAACTCTGTGAGATGAATTAACAGAACACAGAGCAGTTTCTCAGAAAGCTTCTTTCCAGTTTTGAACGGAAGATATTTCCTTTTTCACCATAGCCCTCTATGGGCTTCCAAATATCCCTTTGCCAATTCCAAAATAACAGTCTTAGCGAAAGGCTTCTTGAAGGGAAAGATGTAACTCTGTGAGATGAATTAACAGAACACAGAGCAGTTTCTAAGAAAGCTTCTTTCCAGTTTTGAACGGAAGATATTTCCTTTTTCACCATAGCCCTCTATGGGCTTCCAAATATCCCTTTGCCAATTCCACAAGAACAGCCTTAGTGAAAGGCTTCTTGAAGGGAAAGATGTAACTCTGTGAGATGAATTAGCAGAACACAGAGCAGTTTCTCAGAAAGCTTCTTTCCAGTTTTGAACGGAAGATATTTCCTTTTTCAACATAGCCCCCTAAGGGCTTCCAAGTAACCCCTTGCCAATTCCACAGAAACAGCTCTAGCGAAAGGTTTCTTGAAAGGAAAGATGTAACACTGTGAGACGAATTAACAGAACACAGAGCAGTTTCTCAGAAAGATTCTTTCCAGTTTTGAACGGAAGATATTTCCTTTTTCACCATAGCCCTCTATGGGCTTCCAAATATCCCTTTGCCAATTCCACAAGAACAGCCTTAGCGAAAGGCTTCTTGAAGGGAAAGATGTAACTCTGTGAGATGAATTAACAGAACACAGAGCAGTTTCTCAGAAAGCTTCTTTCCATTTTTGAACGGAAGATATTTCCTTTTTCACCATAGCCCTCTATGGGCTTCCAAATATCCCTTTGCCAGTTCCACAAGAGCAGCCTTAGCGAAAGGCTTCTTGAGGTTAAATATGTAACTCTGTGAGATGAATTAACAGAACACAGAGCAGTTTCTCAGAAAGCTTCTTTCCAGTTTTGAACGGAAGATATTCCCTTTTTCACCATAGCCCTCTATGGGCTTCCAAATATCCCTTTGCCAATTCCACAAGAACAACCTTAGCGAAAGGCTTCTTGAAGGGAAAGATGTAACTCTGTGAGATGAATTAACAGAACACAGAGCAGTTTCTCAGAAAGCTTATTTCCAGTATTGAACGGAAGATATTTCTTTTTCACCATAGCCCTCTATGGGCTTCCAAATATCCCCTTGCCAATTCCACAAGAACAGCTTTAGCGAAAGGTTTCTTGAAAGGAAAGATGTAACACTGTGAGACGAATTAACAGAACACAGAGCAGTTTCTCAGAAAGCTTCTTTCCAGTTTTGAACGGAAGATATTTCCTTTTTCACCATAGCCCTGTATGGGCTTCCAAATATCCCTTTGCCAATTCCACAAGAATAGCCTTAGCGAAAGGCTTCTTGAAGGGAAAGATGTAACTCTGTGAGATGAATTAACAGAACACAGAGCAGTTTCTCAGAAAGCTTCTTTCCAGTTTTGAACGGAAGATATTTCCTTTTTCACCATAGCCCTCTATGGGCTTCCAAATATCCCTTTGCCAATTCCACAAGAACAGCCTTAGCGAAAGGCTTCTTGAAGGGAAAGATGTAACTCTGTGAGATGAATTAACAGAACACAGAGCAGTTTCTCAGAAAGCTTCTTTCCAGTTTTGAACGGAAGATATTCCTTTTTTCACCATAGCCCTCTATGGGCTTCCAAATATCCCTTTTCCAATTCCACAAGAACAGCCTTAGCGAAAGGCTTCCTGAAGGGAAAGATGTAACTCTGTGAGATGAATTAACAGAACACAGAGCAGTTTCTCAGAAAGCTTCTTTCCAGTTTTGAACGGAAGATATTTCCTTTTTCACCATAGCCCTCTATGGGCTTCCAAATATCCCTTTGCCAATTCCACAAGAACAGCCTTAGCGAAAGGCTTCTTGAAGAGAAAGATGTAAATCTGTGAGATAAATAACAGAACACAGAGCAGTTTCTCAGAAAGCTTCTTTTCAGTTTTGAACGGAAGATATTTCCTTTTTCACCATAGCCCTCTATGGGCTTCCAAATATCCCATTGCCAATTCCAAAATAACAGTCTTAGCGAAAGGCTTCTTGAAGGGAAAGATGTAACTTTGTGAGATGAATTAACAGAACACAGAGCAGTTTCTCAGAAAGCTTCTTTCCAGTTTTGAACGGAAGATATTTCCTTTTTCACCATAGCCCTCTATGGGCTTCCAAATATCCCTTTGCCAATTCCACAAGAACAGCCTTAGCGAAAGGCTTCTTGAAGGGAAAGATGTAACTCTGTGAGATGAATTAGCAGAACACAGAGCAGTTTCTCAGAAAGCTTCTTTCCAGTTTTGAACGGAAGATATTTCCTTTTTCACCATAGCCCTCTAAGGGCTTCCAAGTAACCCCTTGCCAATTCCACAGAAACAGCTTTAGCGAAAGGTTTCTTGAAAGAAAAGATGTAACACTGTGAGACGAATTAACAGAACACAGAGCAGTTTCTCAGAAAGATTCTTTCCAGTTTTGAACGGAAGATATTTCCTTTTTCACCATAGCCCTCTATGGGCTTCCAAATATCCCTTTGCCAATTCCACAAGAACAGCCTTAGCGAAAGGCTTCTTGAAGGGAAAGATGTAACTCTGTGAGATGAATTAACAGAACACAGAGCAGTTTCTCAGAAAGCTTCTTTCCAGTTTTGAACGGAAGATATTTCCTTTTTCACCATAGCCCTCTATGGGCTTCCAAATATCCCTTTGCCAGTTCCACAAGAGCAGCCTTAGCGAAAGGCTTCTTGAGGTTAAAGATGTAACTCTGTGAGATGAATTAACAGAACACAGAGCAGTTTCTCAGAACGCTTCTTTCCAGTTTTGAACGGAAGATATTCCCTTTTTCACCATAGCCCTCTATGGGCTTCCAAATATCCCTTTGCCAATTCAACAAGAACAACCTTAGCGAAAGGCTTCTTGAAGGGAAAGATGTAACTCTGTGAGATGAATTAACAGAACACAGAGCAGTTTCTCAGAAAGCTTATTTCCAGTATTGAACGGAAGATATTTCTTTTTCACCATAGCCCTCTATGGGCTTCGAAATATCCCCTTACCAATTCCACAAGAACAGCTTTAGCGAAAGGCTTCTTGAAGGGAAAGATGTAACTCTGTGAGATGAATTAACAGAACACAGAGCAGTTTCTCAGAAAGCTTCTTTCCGGTTTCGAACGGAAGATATTTCCTTTTTCACCATAGCCCTTTATGGGCTTCCAAATATCCCTTTGCCAATTCCACAAGAACAGCCTTAGCGAAAGGCTTCTTGAAGGGAAAGATGTAACTCTGTGAGATGAATTAACAGAACACAGAGCAGTTTCTCAGAAAGCTTCTTTCCAGTTTTGAACGGAAGATATTTCCTTTTTCACCATAGCCCTCTATGGGCTTCCAAATATCCCTTTGCCAATTCCAGAAGAACAGCCTTAGCGAAAGGCTTCTTGAGGGGAAAGATGTAACTCTGTGAGATGAATTAACAGAACACAGAGCAGTTTCTCAGAAAGCTTCTTTCCAGGTTTGAACGGAAGATATTTCTCTTTTCACCATAGCCCTCTATGGGCTTCCAAATATCCCTTTGCCAATTCCACAAGAACAGCCTTAGCGAAAGGCTACTTGAAGGGAAAGATGTAACTCTGTGAGATGAATTAACAGAACACAGAGCAGTTTCTCCGAAAGCTTCTTTACGGTTTTGAACGGAAGATATTTCCTTTTTCACCATAGCCCTCTATGGGCTTCCAAATATCCCTTTGCCAATTCCACAAGAACAGCCTTAGCGAAGGGCTTCTTGAAGGGAAAGATGTATCTCTGTGAGATGAATTAACAGAACACAGAGCAGTTTCTCAGAAAGCTTCTTTCCAGTTTTGAACGGAAGATATTTCCTTTTTCACCATAGCCCTCTATGGGCTTCCAAATATCCCTTTGCCAATTCCACAAGAACTGCCTTAGCGAAATGCTTCTTGAAGGGAAAGATGTAACTCTGTGAGATGAATTAACAGAACACAGAGCAGTTTCTCAGAAAGCTTCTTTCCAGTTTTGAACGGAAGATATTTCCTTTTTCACCATAGCCCTCTATGGGCTTCCAAATATCCCTTTGCCAATTCCACAAGAACAGCCTTAGCGAAAGGCTTCTTGAAGGGAAAGATGTAACTCTGTGAGATGAATTAACAGATCACAGAGCAGTTTCTCAGAAAGCTTCTTTCCATTTTTGAACAGAAGATATTTCCTTTTTCACCATAGCCCTCTATGGGCTTCCAAATATCCCTTTGCCAATTCCACAAGAACAGCCTTAGCGAAGGGCTTATTAAAGGGAAAGATGTATCTCTGTGAGATGAATTAACAGAACACAGAGCAGTTTCTCAGAAAGCTTCTTTCCAGTTTTGAACGGAAGATATTTCCTTTTTCACCGTAGCCCTCTATGGGCTTCCAAATATCCCTTTGCCAATTCCACAAGAACTGCCTTAGCGAAATGCTTCTTGAAGGGAAAGATGTAACTCTGTGAGATGAATTAACGGAACACAGAGCAGTTTCTCAGGAAGCTTCTTTCCAGTGTTGAACGGAAGATATTTCCTTTTTCACCATAGCCCTCTATGGGCTTCCAAATATCCTTTTGCCAATTCCACAAGAGCAGCCTTAGCAAAAGGCTTCTTGAAGGGAAAGATGTAACTCTGTGAGATGAATTAACAGACCACAGAGCAGTTTCTCAGAAAGCTTCTTTCCAGTTTTGAACGGAAGGTATTTCCTTTTTCACCATAGCCCTCTATGGGCTTCCAAATATCCCTTTGCCAATTCCACAAGAACAGCCTTAGCGAAAGGCTTCTTGAGGGGAAAGATGTAACTCTGTGAGATGAATTAACAGAACACAGAGCAGTTTCTCAGAAAGCTTCTTTCCAGGTTTGAACGGAAGATATTTCCTTTTTCACCATAGCCCTCTATGGGCTTCCAAATATCCCTTTGCCAATTCCACAAGAACAGCCTTAGCGAAAGGCTTCTTGAAGGGAAAGATGTAACTCTGTGAGATGAATTAACAGATCACAGAGCAGTTTCTCAGAAAGCTTCTTTCCATTTTTGAACAGAAGATATTTCCTTTTTCACCATAGCCCTCTATGGGCTTCCAAATATCCCTTTGCCAATTCCACAAGAACAGCCTTAGCGAAGGGCTTATTAAAGGGAAAGATGTATCTCTGTGAGATGAATTAACAGAACACAGAGCAGTTTCTCAGAAAGCTTCTTTCCAGTTTTGAACGGAAGATATTTCCTTTTTCACCGTAGCCCTCTATGGGCTTCCAAATATCCCTTTGCCAATTCCACAAGAACTGCCTTAGCGAAATGCTTCTTGAAGGGAAAGATGTAACTCTGTGAGATGAATTAACGGAACACAGAGCAGTTTCTCAGGAAGCTTCTTTCCAGTGTTGAACGGAAGATATTTCCTTTTTCACCATAGCCCTCTATGGGCTTCCAAATATCCTTTTGCCAATTCCACAAGAGCAGCCTTAGCAAAAGGCTTCTTGAAGGGAAAGATGTAACTCTGTGAGATGAATTAACAGACCACAGAGCAGTTTCTCAGAAAGCTTCTTTCCAGTTTTGAACGGAAGGTATTTCCTTTTTCACCATAGCCCTCTATGGGCTTCCAAATATCCCTTTGCCAATTCCACAAGAACAGCCTTAGCGAAAGGCTTCTTGAGGGGAAAGATGTAACTCTGTGAGATGAATTAACAGAACACAGAGCAGTTTCTCAGAAAGCTTCTTTCCAGGTTTGAACGGAAGATATTTCCTTTTTCACCATAGCCCTCTATGGGCTTCCAAATATCCCTTTGCCAATTCCACAAGAACAGCCTTAGCGAAAGGCTTCTTGAAGGGAAAGATGTAACTCTGTGAGATGAATTAACAGAACACAGAGCAGTTTCTCAGAAAGCTTCTTTCCAGTTTTGAACGGAAGATATTCCTTTTTTCACCATAGCCCTCTATGGGCTTCCAAATATCCCTTTTCCAATTCCACAAGAACAGCCTTAGCGAAAGGCTTCCTGAAAGGAAAGATGTAACTCTGTGAGATGAATTCACAGAACACAGAGCAGTTTCTCAGAAAGCTTCTTTCCAGTTTTGAACGGAAGATATTTCCTTTTTCACCATAGCCCTCTATGGGCTTCCAAATATCCCTTTGCCAATTCCACAAGAACATCCTTAGCGAAAGGCTTCTTGAAGAGAAAGATGTAAATCTGTGAGATGAATAACAGAACACACAGCAGTTTCTCAGAAAGCTTCTTTCCAGTTTTGAACGGAAGATATTTCCTTTTTCACCATAGCCCTCTATGGGCTTCCAAATATCCCTTTGCCAATTCCAAAATAACAGTATTAGCGAAAGGCTTCTTGAAGGGAAAGATGTAACTCTGTGAGATGAAATAACAGAACACAGAGCAGTTTCTAAAAAAGCTTCTTTCCAGTTTTGAACGGAAGATATTTCCTTTTTCACCATAGCCCTCTATGGGCTTCCAAATATCCCTTTGCCAATTCCACAAGAACAGCCTTAGTGAAAGGCTTCTTGAAGGGAAAGATGTAACTCTGTGAGATGAATTAACAGAACACAGAGCAGTTTCTCAGAAAGCTTCTTTCCAGTTTTGAACGGATAATATTTCCTTTTTCACCATAGCCCTCTATGGGCTTCCAAATATCCCTTTGCGAATTACCACAAGAACAGCCTTAGCAAAAGGCTTCTTGAAGGGAAAGAAATAACTCTGTGAGATGAATTAACAGAACACAGAGCAGTTTCTCAGAAAGCTTCTTTCCAGTGTTGAACGGAAGATATTTCCTTTTTCACCATAGCCCTCTATGGGCTTCCAAATATCCCTTTGCCAATTCCACAAGAACAGCCTTAGTGAAAGGCTTCTTGAAGGGAAAGATATACTCTGTGAGATGAATTAACAGAACACAGAGCAGTTTCTCAGAAAGCTTCTTTCCAGTTTTGAACGGAAGATATTTCATTTTTCACCATAGCAATCTATGGGCTTCCAAATATCCCTTTGCCAATTCCATAAGAACAGCCTTAGCGAAAGGCTTCTTCAAGGGAAAGATGTAACTCTGTGAGATGAATTAACAGAACACAGAGCAGTTTCTCATAAAGCTTCTTTCCAGTTTTGAACGGAAGATATTCCCTTTTTCACCATAGCCCTCTATGGGCTTCCAAATATCCCTTTGCCAATTCCACAAGAACAGCCTTAGCAAAAGGCTTCTTGAAGGGAAAGATGTATCTCTGTGAGATGAATTAACAGAACACAGAGCAGTTTCACAGAAAGCTTCCTTCCAGTGTTGAACGGAAGATATTTCCTTTTTCACCATAGCCCTCTATGGGCTTCCAAATATCCCTTTGCCAATTCCACAAGAACAGCCTTAGCGAAAGGCTTCTTGAAGGGAAAGATGTAACACTGTGAGATGAATTAACAGGACACAGAGCAGTTTCTCAGAAAGCTTCTTTCCAGGTTTGAACGGAAGATATTTCCTTTTTCACCATAGCCCTCTATGGGCTTCCAAGTGTCCCCTTTCCAATTCCACAAGAACAGCTTTAGCGAAACGTTTCTTGAAAGGAAAGATGTAACAATGTGAGACGAATTAACAGAACACAGAGCAGTTTCTCAGAGAGCTTCTTTCCAGTTTTGAACGGAAGATATTTCCTCTTTCACCATAGCCCTCTATGGGCTTCCAAATATCCCTTTGCCAATTCCACAACAACAGCCTTAGCGAAAGGCTTCTTGAAGGGAAAGATGTAACTCTGTGAGATGAATTAACAGAACACAGAGCAGTTTCTCAGAAAGCTTCTTACCAGTTTTGAAAGGAAGGTATTTCCTTTTTCACCATAGCCCTCTATAGGCTTCCAAATATCCCTTTGCCAATTCCACAATAACAGCCTTAGCAAAAGGCTTCTTGAAGGGAAAGATGTAACTCTGTGAGATGAATTAACAGAACACAGAGCAGTTTCTCAGAAAGCTTCTTTCCAGTTTTGAACGGAAGATATTTCCTTTTTCACCATAGCCCACTATGGGCTTCCAAATATCCCTTTGCCAATTCCACAAGAACAGCCTTAGCGAAAGGCTTCTTGAAGGGAAAGATGTAACTCTGTGAGATGAATTAACAGATCACAGAGCAGTTTCTCAGAAAGCTTCTTTCCATTTTTGAACGGAAGATATTTCCTTTTTCACCATAGCCCTCTATGGGCTTCCAAATATCTCTTTGCCAATTCCACAAGAACAGCCTTAGCGAAGGGCTTCTTGAAGGGAAAGATGTATCTCTGTGAGATGAATTAACAGAACACAGAGCAGTTTCTCAGAAAGCTTCTTTCCAGTTTTGACGGAAGATATTTCCTTTTTCACCATAGCCCTCTATGGGCTTCCAAATATCCCTTTGCCAATTCCACAAGAACAGCCTTAGCGAAGGGGTTCTTGAAGGGAAAGATGTAACTCTGTGAGATGAATTAACAGAACACAGAGCAGTTTATCAGAAAGCTTCTTTCCAGTGTTGAACGGAAGATATTTCCTTTTTCACCATAGCCCTCTATGGGCTTCCAAATATCCCTTTGCCAATTCCACAAGAACAGCCTTAGGGAATGGCTTCTTGAAGGGAAAGATGTAACTCTGTGAGATGAATTAACAGACCACAGAGCAGTTTCTCAGAAAGCTTCTTTCCAGTTTTGAACGGAAGGTATTTCCTTTTTCACCATAACCCTCTATGGGCTTCCAAATATCCCTTTGCCAATTCCAGAAGAACAGCCTTAGCGAAAGGCTTCTTGAGGGGAAAGATGTAACTCTGTGAGATGAATTAACAGAACACAGAGCAGTTTCTCAGAAAGCTTCTTTCCAGGTTTGAACGGAAGATATTTCTCTTTTCACCATAGCCCTCTATGGGCTTCCAAATATCCCTTTGCCAATTCCACAAGAACAGCCTTAGCGAAAGGCTACTTGAAGGGAAAGATGTAACTCTGTGAGATGAATTAACAGAACACAGAGCAGTTTCTCCGAAAGCTTCTTTACGGTTTTGAACGGAAGATATTTCCTTTTTCACCATAGCCCTCTATGGGCTTCCAAATATCCCTTTGCCAATTCCACAAGAACAGCCTTAGCGAAGGGCTTCTTGAAGGGAAAGATGTATCTCTGTGAGATGAATTAACAGAACACAGAGCAGTTTCTCAGAAAGCTTCTTTCCAGTTTTGAACGGAAGATATTTCCTTTTTCACCATAGCCCTCTATGGGCTTCCAAATATCCCTTTGCCAATTCCACAAGAACTGCCTTAGCGAAAGGCTTCTTGAAGGGAAAGATGTAACTCTGTGAGATGAATTAACAGAACACAGAGCAGTTTCTCAGAAAGCTTCTTTCCAGTTTTGAACGGAAGATATTTCCTTTTTCACCATAGCCCTCTATGGGCTTCCAAATATCCCTTTGCCAATTCCACAAGAACAGCCTTAGCGAAAGGCTTCTTGAAGGGAAAGATGTAACTCTGTGAGATGAATTAACAGATCACAGAGCAGTTTCTCAGAAAGCTTCTTTCCATTTTTGAACAGAAGATATTTCCTTTTTCACCATAGCCCTCTATGGGCTTCCAAATATCCCTTTGCCAATTCCACAAGAACAGCCTTAGCGAAGGGCTTATTAAAGTGAAAGATGTATCTCTGTGAGATGAATTAACAGAACACAGAGCAGTTTCTCAGAAAGCTTCTTTCCAGTTTTGAACGGAAGATATTTCCTTTTTCACCGTAGCCCTCTATGGGCTTCCAAATATCCCTTTGCCAATTCCACAAGAACTGCCTTAGCGAAATGCTTCTTGAAGGGAAAGATGTAACTCTGTGAGATGAATTAACGGAACACAGAGCAGTTTCTCAGGAAGCTTCTTTCCAGTGTTGAACGGAAGATATTTCCTTTTTCACCATAGCCCTCTATGGGCTTCCAAATATCCTTTTGCCAATTCCACAAGAGCAGCCTTAGCAAAAGGCTTCTTGAAGGGAAAGATGTAACTCTGTGAGATGAATTAACAGACCACAGAGCAGTTTCTCAGAAAGCTTCTTTCCAGTTTTGAACGGAAGGTATTTCCTTTTTCACCATAGCCCTCTATGGGCTTCCAAATATCCCTTTGCCAATTCCACAAGAACAGCCTTAGCGAAAGGCTTCTTGAGGGGAAAGATGTAACTCTGTGAGATGAATTAACAGAACACAGAGCAGTTTCTCAGAAAGCTTCTTTCCAGGTTTGAACGGAAGATATTTCCTTTTTCACCATAGCCCTCTATGGGCTTCCAAATATCCCTTTGCCAATTCCACAAGAACAGCCTTAGCGAAAGGCTTCTTGAAGGGAAAGATGTAACTCTGTGAGATGAATTAACAGAACACAGAGCAGTTTCTCAGAAAGCTTCTTTCCAGTTTTGAACGGAAGATATTCCTTTTTTCACCATAGCCCTCTATGCGCTTCCAAATATCCCTTTTCCAATTCCACAAGAACAGCCTTAGCGAAAGGCTTCCTGAAAGGAAAGATGTAACTCTGTGAGATGAATTCACAGAACACAGAGCAGTTTCTCAGAAAGCTTCTTTCCAGTTTTGAACGGAAGATATTTCCTTTTTCACCATAGCCCTCTATGGGCTTCCAAATATCCCTTTGCCAATTCCACAAGAACATCCTTAGCGAAAGGCTTCTTGAAGAGAAAGATGTAAATCTGTGAGATGAATAACAGAACACACAGCAGTTTCTCAGAAAGCTTCTTTCCAGTTTTGAACGGAAGATATTTCCTTTTTCACCATAGCCCTCTATGGGCTTCCAAATATCCCTTTGCCAATTCCAAAATAACAGTATTAGCGAAAGGCTTCTTGAAGGGAAAGATGTAACTCTGTGAGATGAAATAACAGAACACAGAGCAGTTTCTAAAAAAGCTTCTTTCCAGTTTTGAACGGAAGATATTTCCTTTTTCACCATAGCCCTCTATGGGCTTCCAAATATCCCTTTGCCAATTCCACAAGAACAGCCTTAGTGAAAGGCTTCTTGAAGGGAAAGATGTAACTCTGTGAGATGAATTAACAGAACACAGAGCAGTTTCTCAGAAAGCTTCTTTCCAGTTTTGAACGGATAATATTTCCTTTTTCACCATAGCCCTCTATGGGCTTCCAAATATCCCTTTGCGAATTACCACAAGAACAGCCTTAGCAAAAGGCTTCTTGAAGGGAAAGAAATAACTCTGTGAGATGAATTAACAGAACACAGAGCAGTTTCTCAGAAAGCTTCTTTCCAGTGTTGAACGGAAGATATTTCCTTTTTCACCATAGCCCTCTATGGGCTTCCAAATATCCCTTTGCCAATTCCACAAGAACAGCCTTAGTGAAAGGCTTCTTGAAGGGAAAGATATACTCTGTGAGATGAATTAACAGAACACAGAGCAGTTTCTCAGAAAGCTTCTTTCCAGTTTTGAACGGAAGATATTTCATTTTTCACCATAGCAATCTATGGGCTTCCAAATATCCCTTTGCCAATTCCATAAGAACAGCCTTAGCGAAAGGCTTCTTCAAGGGAAAGATGTAACTCTGTGAGATGAATTAACAGAACACAGAGCAGTTTCTCATAAAGCTTCTTTCCAGTTTTGAACGGAAGATATTCCCTTTTTCACCATAGCCCTCTATGGGCTTCCAAATATCCCTTTGCCAATTCCACAAGAACAGCCTTAGCAAAAGGCTTCTTGAAGGGAAAGATGTATCTCTGTGAGATGAATTAACAGAACACAGAGCAGTTTCACAGAAAGCTTCCTTCCAGTGTTGAACGGAAGATATTTCCTTTTTCACCATAGCCCTCTATGGGCTTCCAAATATCCCTTTGCCAATTCCACAAGAACAGCCTTAGCGAAAGGCTTCTTGAAGGGAAAGATGTAACACTGTGAGATGAATTAACAGGACACAGAGCAGTTTCTCAGAAAGCTTCTTTCCAGGTTTGAACGGAAGATATTTCCTTTTTCACCATAGCCCTCTATGGGCTTCCAAGTGTCCCCTTTCCAATTCCACAAGAACAGCTTTAGCGAAACGTTTCTTGAAAGGAAAGATGTAACAATGTGAGACGAATTAACAGAACACAGAGCAGTTTCTCAGAGAGCTTCTTTCCAGTTTTGAACGGAAGATATTTCCTCTTTCACCATAGCCCTCTATGGGCTTCCAAATATCCCTTTGCCAATTCCACAAGAACAGCCTTAGCGAAAGGCTTCTTGAAGGGAAAGATGTAACTCTGTGAGATGAATTAACAGAACACAGAGCAGTTTCTCAGAAAGCTTCTTACCAGTTTTGAAAGGAAGGTATTTCCTTTTTCACCATAGCCCTCTATAGGCTTCCAAATATCCCTTTGCCAATTCCACAATAACAGCCTTAGCAAAAGGCTTCTTGAAGGGAAAGATGTAACTCTGTGAGATGAATTAACAGAACACAGAGCAGTTTCTCAGAAAGCTTCTTTCCAGTTTTGAACGGAAGATATTTCCTTTTTCACCATAGCCCACTATGGGCTTCCAAATATCCCTTTGCCAATTCCACAAGAACAGCCTTAGCGAAAGGCTTCTTGAAGGGAAAGATGTAACTCTGTGAGATGAATTAACAGATCACAGAGCAGTTTCTCAGAAAGCTTCTTTCCATTTTTGAACGGAAGATATTTCCTTTTTCACCATAGCCCTCTATGGGCTTCCAAATATCTCTTTGCCAATTCCACAAGAACAGCCTTAGCGAAGGGCTTCTTGAAGGGAAAGATGTATCTCTGTGAGATGAATTAACAGAACACAGAGCAGTTTCTCAGAAAGCTTCTTTCCAGTTTTGACGGAAGATATTTCCTTTTTCACCATAGCCCTCTATGGGCTTCCAAATATCCCTTTGCCAATTCCACAAGAACAGCCTTAGCGAAGGGGTTCTTGAAGGGAAAGATGTAACTCTGTGAGATGAATTAACAGAACACAGAGCAGTTTATCAGAAAGCTTCTTTCCAGTGTTGAACGGAAGATATTTCCTTTTTCACCATAGCCCTCTATGGGCTTCCAAATATCCCTTTGCCAATTCCACAAGAACAGCCTTAGGGAATGGCTTCTTGAAGGGAAAGATGTAACTCTGTGAGATGAATTAACAGACCACAGAGCAGTTTCTCAGAAAGCTTCTTTCCAGTTTTGAACGGAAGGTATTTCCTTTTTCACCATAACCCTCTATGGGCTTCCAAATATCCCTTTGCCAATTCCAGAAGAACAGCCTTAGCGAAAGGCTTCTTGAGGGGAAAGATGTAACTCTGTGAGATGAATTAACAGAACACAGAGCAGTTTCTCAGAAAGCTTCTTTCCAGGTTTGAACGGAAGATATTTCTCTTTTCACCATAGCCCTCTATGGGCTTCCAAATATCCCTTTGCCAATTCCACAAGAACAGCCTTAGCGAAAGGCTACTTGAAGGGAAAGATGTAACTCTGTGAGATGAATTAACAGAACACAGAGCAGTTTCTCCGAAAGCTTCTTTACGGTTTTGAACGGAAGATATTTCCTTTTTCACCATAGCCCTCTATGGGCTTCCAAATATCCCTTTGCCAATTCCACAAGAACAGCCTTAGCGAAGGGCTTCTTGAAGGGAAAGATGTATCTCTGTGAGATGAATTAACAGAACACAGAGCAGTTTCTCAGAAAGCTTCTTTCCAGTTTTGAACGGAAGATATTTCCTTTTTCACCATAGCCCTCTATGGGCTTCCAAATATCCCTTTGCCAATTCCACAAGAACTGCCTTAGCGAAATGCTTCTTGAAGGGAAAGATGTAACTCTGTGAGATGAATTAACAGAACACAGAGCAGTTTATCAGAAAGCTTCTTTCCAGTATTGAACGGAAGATATTTCCTTTTTCACCATAGCCCTCTATGGGCTTCCAAATATCCCTTTGCCAATTCCACAAGAACAGCCTTAGCGAA
>NW_027328155.1:0-53940 GCF_047675955.1 Chlorocebus sabaeus | reverse complement strand
CTCATTTCTTGTTTTTGTCAGGTTTGTCAAAGATCAGATGGTTGTAGATGTGTGGTGTTAGTTCTGAGGGCTCTGTTATGTTCCATTGATCTATATCTCTGTTTGGGTACCAGTATCATGCTGTTTTGGTTACTGTAGCCTTGTAGTATGGTTTGAAGTCAGGTAGCATGATGCCTCCAGCTTTGTTCTTTTTGCTTAGGATTGTCTTGGCAATGCGGGATCTTTTTTGGTTCTGGAAACTGTGATAACTGATTTAGGAACTGTGATGGTTAATTTTATGTGTCAACTTGACAGGGTTAAGGGGTGCCCAGATAGCTGATAAACATTATTTCTGGGTGTGTCGTGAGGATGTTTCCAGAAGAGATTAACATTTGAATCTATAGATAGAGTAAAGAAGATTGCCCTCACCAACACAAGTGGGCATTATCCAATCTTTTAAGGGCCTGAATAGAACAAAAGGGTAGAGGAAGAGCAAATGTGCTCTCTCTGCTTGAGCTGGAATATTCTTTTTCACTTGCTCTCAGACATCAGCAGTCCTGGTTCTTGGGTCCTCGAACTGGAACTTACGCCATTGGCTCCCTCACTCTCAGGCCTTTGGGTTTGGACTGGAGCTACCTGGCTGGCTTTCCTGGGACTCCAGCTTACAGACAGCAGATCTTGGGAGTTCTTAGCCTCCATAATCATGTAAGCCAATCCCTCGTAATAAATATCTTTTTATATATCTCCATATCTATCTATCTCTATATCTCTATATCTCTATATCTATCTATCTATCTATCTATCTATCTATCTATCTATCTATCTATCCTATTGGTTCTGTTTCTCTGGAGAACCCTAAATATTCAAGAGTATTATTGCTTTCTAATATAGGCATTTAGTGGCATCCTATGAGTTCTATTATCTTGTGTTTTCATTTTCATTTGTTTAAAAATACATTCTAATTTTCTTTTTGACTTCTTCTTTGACTTATGGATTATTTAGAAGTGTGTTATTTAGTTTCAAGATATCTAGGCATTTTCCAGAGATCTTTCTGTTATTGGTTTCTAATTTAAATTCATTATAGTCATAGAATATACTTTGTATATACTTTACATAACTTGAATTCCTTTAAATTTATTGAAACTTGTTTTATGACCCAGAATATGGTCTATCTTGGTAAATGTGCTGTATGCTTTTGGAAAGAAAGTACATTCTGCTTTTGTTGGGTGGAGTGCTCTATAAGTATCAATTAGGTCAAGTTGGTTGATAGTGTTATTCATATCTTCTATATTCTTACTGATCTTCTCTTTGCTTATTCTATCAATTATTGAAAGATGAGTCTTGAAATCTGCAATTTACCATTGTGGATTTTTCTATTTCTACTTGAAGTACTGTCAGTTTTTACTTCAGGTATTTGAAGCTCTGTTATTGGGTACATAAACATTTAGAAATGTTATGTCCCCTTGATGAATTGACCCTTTCATCAGTATGAAATGAACTTCTTTGCCTCTGGAAAATCTTTTTGCTTTGAAATCTACTTTATCTCATATTAATATGGACATTTCAGATTTCTTTTGATTAGTGTTAGCATGGTATATCTTTTTTCCATACTTTTAATCTATTTCTAACTTTGGAGTTAAAATGTTTTTCTTATAGGCAGTATATAATTGGCTGTTGCTTTTATATCCAATCTGGTAATCTCAATCCTTTATTTGGGTATTTGAGCCATTTACATTTCATTTAATTATTGATACACTTAGGTTTAAATATATTGTTTTGTTATTTGTTTTCTATTTGTCCCGTCTATTCCTTGTTACATTTTTATTTGTCTTGGGGATTAACTGAATGTTTTTGTGATACCATTTTATCTCATTTATTGGCTTATTAGCTATAACTTTTTGTGCTGTTATTTTAGTGATTACTTTTAGATTTGTCATAAACATCTTTAACTTACACAGTCTACCTTCAAGTGATATGTACCACATCACATATACTATAAAAAATTTACAATATTGGGGGGGTGCACCCAAGATGGCCGAATAGGAACAGCTCCAGCCTCCAACTCCCAGCATGAGCGACACAGAAGACGGGTGATTTCTGCATTTTCAACTGAGGTACTGGGTTCATCTCACTGGGGCATGTCAGACAGTTGGCGTTGGTCTGCGGGTGCAGCCTGACCAGCGAGAGCTGAAGCAGGGCGAGGCATCGCCTCACCTGGGAAGTGCAAGGGGGAAGGGAATTCCTTTTCCTAGCCAAAGTAAATTGAGTCACACAACACCTGGAAAATCGGGTAACTCTCACCCTAATACTGCGCTTTACCAAGGGTCTTAGCAAACGACACACCAGGACATTATATCCCACACCTGGCCCAGAGGGTCCAATGCCGACGGAGCCTCCCTCATTGCTAGCACAGCAGCCTGAGATCTAACTGCAAGGTGGCAGCGAGGCTGGGGGAGGGGCACCCGCCATTGCTGAGGCTTAAGTAGGTGAACAAAGCTGCTGGGAAGCTCGAATTGGGTGGAGCCCACCACAGCTCAAGGAGGCCGGCCTGCCTCTGTAGACTCCTCCTCTGAGGATGGGGCATAGCTAAACAAAAAGCAGCAGAAACCTCAGCAGAGGTAAATGCCCCTGTCCGACAGCTTTGAAGAGAGCAGTGGATCTCCCAGCACGGAGGTTGAGATCTGAGAATGGACAGACTGCCTCTGTAGACTCCTCCTCTGAGGATGGGGCATAGCTAAACAAAAAGCAGCAGAAACCTCGGCAGAGGTAAATGCCCCTGTCTGACAGCTTTGAAGAGAGCAGTGGATCTCCCAGCACGGAGGTTGAGATCTGAGAACGGACAGACTGCCTGCTCAAGTGGGTCCCTGACCCCTGAGTAGCCTAACTGGGAGACAACCCCCACTAGGTGCAGACCAACACCTCACACCTCACACGGCAGGGTACACCCCTGAGATGAAGCTTCCAGAGCAAGAATCAGACAGCAACACTCGCTGTTCAGCAATATTCTATCTTCTGCAGCCTCCACTGCTGATACCCAGGCAAACAGGGTCTGGAGTGGACCTCAAGTAAACTCCAACAGACCTACAGCTGAGGGTCCTGACTGTTAGAAGGAAAACTAACAAACAGAAAGGACACCCACACCAAAACCCCAGTAGTACATCACCATCATCAAAGACCAAAGGCAGATAAAACCACAAAGATGGGGAAAAAGCAGTGCAGAAAAGCTGGAAATTCAAAAAATCAGAGCACATCTCACCCTCCAGAGGAACACAGCTCATCGCCAGCAACGGAACAAAGCTGGATGGAGAATGACTTTGACGAGTCGAGAGAAGAAGGCTTCAGTCGATCAAACTTCTCAGAGCTAAAGGAGGAACTACGTAACCAGTGCAAAGAAACTAAAAACCTTGAAAAAAGAATGGATGAACGGATAACTAGAATAATCAATGCAGAGAAGACCTTAAAAGAACTGATAGAGATGAAAACCATAACACAAGAACTACGTGACAAATGCACAAGCTTCAGTAACCGACTTGATCAACTGGAAGAAAGAGTATCAGCGACTGAAGATCAAATGAACGAAATGAAGCGAGAAGAGAGGTGTAGAGAAAAAAAGAGTAAAAAGTAATGAACAAAAGCCACCAAGAAATATGGGATTATGTGAAAAGACCAAATCTACGTCTGATTGGTGTGCCTGAAAGTGATGGGGAAAATGGAATCAAGTTGGAAAACACTCTGCAGGATATCATCCAGGAGAACTTCCCCAACCTAGTAAGACAGGCCGACATCCAAATTCAGGAAATACAGAGAACGACACAAAGATACTCTTCGAAAAGAGCAACTGCAAGACACATAATTGTCAGATTCACCAAAGTTGAAATGAAGGAAAAAATGTTAAGGGCAGCCAGAGAAAAAGGTCAAGTTACACACAAAGGGAAACACATCAGACTAACAGCAGATCTCTCGGGAGAAACTCTCCAAGCCAGAAGAGACTGGGGGCCAATATTCAACATTCTTAAAGAATTTTCAACCCAGAATTTCATATCCAGCCAAACTAAGTTTCATAAGTGAAGCAGAAATAAAATCCTTTACAGACAAGCAAATGCTTAGAGATTTTGTCACCATCAGGCCTGCCCTACAAGAGATCCTGAAGGAAGCACTAAACATGGAAAGGAACAACAGGTACCAGCCATTGCAAAAACATGTCAAAATGTAAAGTCCATCGATGCTAGGAAGAAACTGCATCAACCAGTGAGTAAAATAACCAGCTAATATCATGACAGGATCAAGTTCACACATAACAATATTAACCTTAAATGTAAATGGACTAAATGGTCCAATTAAAAGACACAGACTGGCAAATTGGATAAGGAGTCAAGACCCATCAGTGTGCTGTATTCAGGAGACCCATCTCATGTGCAGAGACACACATAGGCTCAAAATAAAGGGATGGAGGAAGATCTACCAAGCAAATGGAAAACAAAAAAAAGCAGGGGTTGCAATCCTAGTCTCTGATAAAACAGACTTTAAACCATCAAAGATCAAAAGAGACAAAGAAGGCCATTACATAATGGTAAAGGGATCAATTCATCAGGAAGAGCTAACTATCCTAAATATATATGCAGCCAATACAGGAGCACCCAGATTCATAAAGCAAGTCCTTAGAGACATACAAAGAGACTTAGACTCCCACACAATAATAATAGGAAACTTTAACACCCCACTGTCAACATTAGACAGGTCAACGAGACAGAAAGTTAACAAGGATATCCAGGAATTGAACTCAACTCTGCACCAAGTGGACCTAACAGGCATCTACAGAATTCTCCACCCCAATTCAACAGAATATACATTCTTCTCAGCACCACATCGCACTTATTCCAAAATTGACCACACAGTTGGAAGTAAAGCACTCCTCAGCAGATGTAAAAGGACAGAAATTATAACAAACTGTCTCTCAGACCACAGTGCAATCAAACTAGAACTCAGGACTAAGAAACCTAATCAAAACCGCTCAAATACATGGAAACTGAACAACCTGCTCCTGAATGACTACTGGGTGCATAACGAAATGAAGGCAGAAATAAAGATGTTCTTTGAAACCATGAGAACAAAGATACAACATACCAGAATCTGTGGGACACATTTAAAGCAGTGTGTAGAGGGAAATTTATAGCACTAAATGCCCACAAGAGAAAGCAGGAAAGATCTAAAATTGACGCCCTAACATCACAATTAAAAGAACTAGAGAAGCAAGAGCAAACACATTCAAAAGCTAGCAGAAGGCAAGAAGTAACTAAGATCAGAGCAGAACTGAAGGAGATAGAGACACAAAAAACCCTCCAAAAAATCAATGAATCCAGGAGTTGGTTTTTTGAAAAGATCAACAAAATTGATAGACCGCTAGCAAGATTAATAAAGAAGAAAAGAGAGAAGAATCAAATAGATGCAATAAAAAATGATAAAGGCAATATCACCACTGACCCCACAGAAATACAAACTACCATCAGAGAATACTATAAACACCTCTACGCAAATAAACTAGAAAATCTAGAAGAAATGGATAATTTCCTGGACACTTACACTCTCCCAAGACTAAACCAGGAAGAAGCTGAATCCCTGAATAGACCAATAGCAGGCTCTGAAATTGGGGCAATAATTAATAGCCTACCAACCAAAAAAAGTCCAGTACCAGATTGATTCACAGCCGAATTCTACCAGAAGTACAAGGAGGGCTTGGTACCATTCCTTCTGAAACTATTCCAATCAATAGAAAAAGAGGGAATCCTCCCTAACTCATTTTATGAGGCCAATATCATCCTGATACGATAGAGATACAACAAAAAAAGAGAATTTTAGACCAATATCCCTGATGAACATCGATGCAAAAATCGTCAGTAAAATACCGGCAAACCGAATTCAGCAGCACATCAAAAAGCTTATCCACCATGATCAAGTGAGCTTCATCCCTGGGATGCAAGGCTGGTTCAACATATGCAAATCAATAAATGTAATCCAGCATATAAATACAACCAAAAACAAAAACCACATGATTATCTCAATAGATGCAGAAAAGACCTTTAACAAAATTCAACAGCCCTTCATGCTAAAAACTCTCAATAAATTCAGTATTGATGGAACATATCTCAAAGTAATAAGAGCTATTTATGACAAACCCACAGCCAATATCATACTGAATGGGCAAAAACTGGAAGCATTCCCTTTGAAAACTGGCACAAGATAGGGATGCCCTCTCTCCTCACTTCTATTCAACATAGTGTTGGAAGTTCTGGCTAGGGCAATCAGGCATGAGAAAGAAATAAAGGTATTCCGTTAGGAAAAGAAGAAGTCAAATTGTCCCTGTTTGCAGAGGACATGATTGTATATTTAGAAAACCCCATTGTCTCAGCCCAAAATCTCCTTAAGCTGATAAGCAACTTCAGCAAAGTCTCAGGATGCAAAATCAAGGAGCAAAAATCACAAGCATTCTTATACACCAGTAACAGACAAACAGAGAGCCAAATCATGAATGAACTCCCATTCACAATAGCTTCAAAGAGAATAAAATACCTAGGAATCCAACTCACAAGGGATGTAAAGGACCTCTTCAAGAAGAACTACAAACCACTGCTCTGTGAAATAAAAGAGGACACAAACAAATGGAAGAACATACCATGCTCATGGATAGGAAGAATCAATATTGTGAAAATGGCCATACTGCCCAAGGTAATTTATAGATTCAATGCCATCCCCATTAAGCTACCAATGACTTTCTTCACAGAATTGGAAAAAACTGCTTTAAAGTTCATATGGAACCAAAAAAGACCCCACGTTGCCAAGACAATCCCAAGCCAAAAGAACAAAGCTGGAGGCATCATGCTACCTGACTTCAAACTATACTACAAGGCTACAGTAACCAAAACAGCATGGTACTGGTACCAAAACAGAGATATAGACCAATGGAACAGAACAGAGCCCTCAGAAATCATACCACACATCTACAGCCATCTGATCTTTGACAAACCTGACAAAAACAAGAAATGGGGAAAGGATTCCCTGTTTAATAAATGGTGCTGGGAAAATTGGCTAGCCAGAAGTAGAAAGCTGAAACTGGATCCTTTCCTTACTCCTTATATGAAAATTAATTCAAGATGAATTAGAGACTTAAATGTTAGACCTGAAACCACCAAAACCCTAGAAGAAAACCTAGGTAATATCATTCAGGACATAGGCATGGGCAAGGACTTCATGTCTAAAACACCAAAAGCAACGGCAACAAAAGCCAAAATTGACAAATGGGATCTAATTAAACTAAAGAGCTTCTGCACAGCAAAAGAAACTACCATCAGAGTGAACAGGCAACCTACAGTATGGGAGAAAATTTTTGCAATCTACCCAGCTGACAAAGAGCTAATATCCAGAACCTATAAAGAACTCAATCAAATTTACAGGAAAAAAACAAACAATCCCATCAAAAAGTGACAAAGGATAAGAACAGACACTTCTCAAAAGAAGACATTCATACAGCCAACAGACACATGAAAAAATGCTCATCATCACTCGCCATCAGAGAAATGTAAATCAAAACCACAATGAGATACCATCTCACACCAGTTAGAATGGCAATCATTAAAAAATCAGGAAACAGCAGGTGCTGGAGAGGATGTGGAGAAATAGGAACATTTTTACACTGTTGGTGGGAGTGTAAACTAGTTCAACCATTGTGGAAAATAGTGTGGCGATTCCTCAAGGATCTAGAACTAGAAATACCATTTGACCCAGCCATCCCACTACTGGGAATATGCCCAAAGATTATAAATCATACTGCTACAGAGACACATGCACACGTATGTTTATTGCAGCACTATTCACAATAGCAAAGACTTGGAATCAACCCAAATGTCCGTCAGTGACAGACTGGATTAAGAAAATGTTTCACATATACACCATGGAATACTATGCAGCCATAATAAAAGATGAGTTCGTGTCCTTTGTAGGGACATGGATGCAGCCGGAAACCATCATTCTAAGCAAACTATCGCAAGAACAGAAAGCCAAATACCACATGTTCTCACTCATAGGTGGGAACTGAACAATGAGATCACTTGGACACAGGAAGGGGATCATCACACACCAGGTCCTATTGTGGGGTGTGGGGAGGGATAGCATTAGGAGATATACCTAATGTAAACGATGAGTTAATGGGTGCAGCACACCAACATGGCACATGTATACATATATAACAAACCTGCACGTTGTGCACATGCACCCTAGAACTTAAAGTATAGAAAAAAAACTTTACAATATTATATGCCCATTTCTCCCTGCAACCTCTGTGCTATTGTAGTCATATATTTTGCATTTACATATGTTATAAGCCTCACACTACATTGTTATTATTTTTGCTTAAACAGCCCACTATTAAAGATATTTAAATACTTTTTAAAACATCTTACCTATTTACCTGTGTAATTAATTATTTCCAGTGTTGCCTTCCTTTGTGTAGATTCATATTTTCATCTATTATTCTTCTTCCATTTCTTGTAGCGTGGGTCTGCTAGTGATAAATTCTTTGAGCTTTCATATAACTGAAATGTTTTTATTTGGCCTTCATTTTTGAAAGATATTTTTGCCTGATACAGAATCCCTGGTTAACAGTTTTCTTTTCTCTTTCAGTGTTGTAAAGATTTTGCTTCATCGTCTTCTCCCTTATATTGTTCACAATGAGAAATCTTTTATTTGTCTTTCTGTATATAATGTGTCTTTTTTCTCTGGTTGCTTTTAAGATATTCTCCTTATCACTGGTTTCAAGCAATTTGATTACAATATGTCTCAGCATAATTTTCTTCATGTTTCTTGCACTTGGCATTTGTTGAGTCCCTTGAATCTGTGGGTTTATAATTCTCATCAAATTTGAAAAAATTTTGGCCATTGTTTCTTCAAACTTTTTTCTGGTCCCTTTTCTTTCTTTTTCTCCATCAGGGATTCCAATTACACGTATACGAGGCCATCTGAATTTTTCCTACTGTTCACTGATGCTCTATTCATTTTGTAATTCTCTTTTCTATGTGTGTTTCATTTCAAATCATTTCTATCTCTGTGTATTCAAGTTCACTAATGTTTTCTTCTGCAATGTCTAATCTTTTATTAATTCCATCCAATGTATTTTTTACCTCACATATTGTGGTTGTCATTACCATAAGCTTGATTTGGCTGTTTTCAAAAATATCTTCCAGCCAGGCGCAGTGGCTCATTCCTGTAATCCCAGCACTTTGGGAGGCCGAGATGGGCAGATCACGAGGTCAGGAGATCAAGACCATCCTGGCTAACGCGGTGAAACCCCACCTCTACTAAAAAATACAAAAAATTAGCCGGGCATGGTGGCGGGCGCCTGTAGTCCCAGCAACTCGGGAGGCTGAGGCAGGAGAATGGCGTGAACCCGGGAGGCGGAGCTTGCAGTGAGCCGAGATCGCGCCACCGTACTCCAGCATGGGCAACAGAGCAAGACACTTTCTCAAAAAAAAAAAAAAAAGTCTTCCATGTCTCTACCTAACTTTTTGAACACACAGAATACAGTCATAATTAACTTTTTTATCCTTGTCTGCTAATTCTAACATCTGTGTCAGTTCTGCTTTGATTTCAATTAATTGATTTATCTCCTCCTTATTAGTCACAGTTTCCTGCTCTTTACATGCTAGGGATTTTTTTATAGAATGCCAGACATTGTGTATTCTACTTTGTTGTTTGTTTGTATGTCTTAATTTCTATTATCAGTGGTTCTCATCTAAAGGCAGTTTTGTTTGTCTGAAGACATTCTTTGTTGTTACAACTGGAGGGTGCTGTTGGTACCCAATAGGTAGAGGCCAGGTATGAGGGAAAACGTCCCGCAATACACAAGACAGCCCCCACGATAAGAATTATGAAGCCCAAATATGTCAATCATTCTGAGGTTGGGAAACCTTGCTGTAAGTATTCTTGAGTTTTGTTCCGGGACTTAATTAAGTTTGTTGGAAATTGTTTGATCCTTTTGGGTCTTTCTGTTAAGCTTTGTTAAATGAGACCAGAACAGTATTAAGTTTAGGGCTAATTATTTCACCATACTGAAGCAAGAACCTTCTGTGTACTCTACTTGTCTTAGTTCACTCAGGTTGCTATAACAAAATACCAAAACTGGGTAACTTATAAACAACAGAAATTTATTTCTCACAGTTCTGGAAGCTGGAAGTTTGAAGCCAGGGCACCATCATCATCTAGTTCTTGGTGAGGGCCCACTTTCTGGTTTGTAGATTGCTATCTTCTTGTTGTACCTTCAGAGGACAGAGAGAGAGAGAATGACAGAGAGACAGAGAGAGAGAGAGAGAGAAAGGAATCAAGCTCTCTCCTGTGTCTCCTTCTAAGGGCATTAATCTCATCATTGGGGCTCCATCCTAGTGTCCTAGTAACCTCCCAAAGGCCCCACTTCCTAACACTGTCACCTTGGGGGTTAGAATTTCAACATATGAATTTGGGGGGCAGGGAGTACATAAAAATTCAGACTGCAGCACTACCCAATACACTAATTTTAGCTGCTTGGGAGCAGGCACTATTCCCAGCCCTGTGTGAGTTATGAGCACTGTTCTTTTAACTATTTGGGATAGTCCCTTTTCAAACATTAGATAGTTTCCTCACGTGGGCTAGTGAATCTACATTGAGTTTGTTCCATCCTCACTTCACTGCTAGTACCCAACCTCAGAACATTCTAAAGATGCTTAACACTCATTATATCTCACCCCCACCCCAGACCTACTCCTCCTCCTGTATCTCCAGTAAATGGTGCCAGTCCCTTAAGTTAGAAACTCAGGAGTTGCCCTCCACTTCTCCCTCCTCATCACTCCAATATTCAAGCAGTTATCAAATGCTGTCAATCTGATCTTGCCAGTGTCCTCTGCACCCTGTCCTTACTTTCCAGCCTCCCTGTCCTTGCCCTTTTTAGACCATCATCATGTCCTGCTTGGGCCCTTCATGTGACAATCCCAGCTTGCATCTCCAGCATCCCCCTCCCCCTCCACCATACACCCTCACTTCCAGTGCTACAGAACCTTTCATTGCTTATGAAGCAGGCCTTGCCCTTTCACAGCTCTATGTCTTTGCACACGCTATTCCCTTTGCCTGAAATATAGTTCTTCTGTTTTATGCCTGGCAAATTACTTCTCATACCTCAGATGTCACCTTCTCTGTCAAGTCCTCTTTGATTTCTTGAGGCACCTATTCACCCCTGCCCCTCCATGCTCCTGCTATGTTCTGTTTACACTGCATTAACAACACTGGTCACATCTGTTTGCACTGATGCTTTCCCTATTGCTATAGCTCCTAGGGATGTAACAATCCCTACATGTGCTTGCTATGGACTGAATTGTGTCCAACTTCCAAAAAACTCATATGCTGAAGCCCTAACCCCCAATATCACTATACCTGGAGATAGGCTCTTCAGCAGGTAATTAAGGTCAAATGAGCTCATAAGGGTGGAGCCCTGAGCAGATAGGACTGCAGCCTTATAAGAAGAAGAAGAGATCTCTCTCTCTTCCTCTGCCGTGTGAAGACATAGCAAGAAGGAAGCCATCTACAAGCCAGGAAGAGAACCCACACCAGAACTTGACCATGCTGGCACCCTGATTTTGGATTTCCAGCCCCCAAAAGTGAGAAAATTAATTTCTGTTGTTGAAGCCACACAGTCTCTGGTATTTTATTAAGGCAGCCAGGCTGACTACTACAGTGCTTAATGCATGGTGAGTGCATTTTTAAATGAATGAAAAAGGAAGAAAGAAACAGAAAAGGGAGAGGTGGAACAAATGGGGAGAAAGATGAAGAAACTGGAAGATAAGAATAAGAGAAACTAAGGAAACAGGAGGAAGAAGGTAGAGGATGGGAATGAGCTCATGAAAGAGCCAATATGTCAGTGGAGACCATGCCAGTGTCAGGGAACTACTGCCAACAAGGAGGCAGGTGGGTACAGGATCCAGGGCCAGTGGTGAGCATCCAGGCACAAGACTTTTACGAGTGTGTGTGTGTGTGTGTGTGTGTGTGTGTGTGTGTGTAATTTTTTTCCCCTAGAGGTAGCCTAGAGTGGCCACCTTTGTGCTGTTCTCAGAAGCTGTGTCCTCATTGGCTGGGCAACAGCTGGGTGCCCTTGCCTCCCCAGCCAAAGGCAGCCGCTGTCCACACCCGGCTGCCTGAGGGACAAGGAGGGTGTTTACCCAATGGCCTGTGTCCTCAAAGGACTCTGCTCTCAGTTACACAGCCAACAGCTGGCCCCGAAGGGGCCTCGTCCTAGCAGCCGCGACCTGGCGGCTGCTGCAGCGTTTAAGCTTCTACTATGAAGATGCTTCCCCCATCCTCATGCCTCCTCCCAGGGGTGGGCATGAGGGGCACTTACGAGCTGAGATCTCACAGGTGACATTTTTTAAGCTGCTCGTTCTGCATGAACAGTCCCCAAAACGAACACTGGACTTTCTGTCGCCCAGGGCTTGTGCAAATTGGTTTCAGACTCTGCCACCCACTGCCGCAGACAGCAGCGGTCTTCCCCGGAAGAAGACGTTTCCTGGCAGGGTACCGGGACGGAAGGGCGGGGGCGTAGGGCAGTGCCAGCCGGGCCCAGGAAGTGAACACGCTGGGCCCGCGAAGGAGCGCATCGCCTGCCCTGAGGGGGGCAGTGCAGCGCCCGCCGCGCGCCTTCGCCAGTTCCCTGGCACCGCTGCCCTGGCCACAGGCAGGGAGAGGGCGTGGCAGCGCGCCTACGCGCCGGGGGCACTGGGGATCCCGCCCCCACGCTGGTTCCCGCGCTTGCAAGAGCCTCAGAGCCCAGAGACAAGGGGGTGTCGGCTCTACCCACCTGGCCCAGCCCGAAGGAACAGGGCCAACATTTTGAAACCAAACCAATAACAGAATTGGAATACTTTTGATGGCTTTTTATTTTCCTTTTCTGGAGGAGAGTTGTGGGGCGGGGGTGGAGAGCTGGTGAAGAGAATCGCAGGGCGCTGCGGCTTTGAGGGCGGGTTCCCTGCGCAAGCGGCAGTGCTCACAGTGCGAGCAATCATGGCTAGGCCCAGCCCGCGTTTAGTTGGGTGCAGGGACGTGACAGGACCGCGAGGGCTGGTTCTTTAGTCTATTGTTCCCACTCCGTAGAAAGGACTCCTAGCAAATAATATACTGCTAGTCCCAGCTTTCCCATTGGAATGGAACCCCTTGCTTTGCTTTGCTGTCGCTATTCAGGATGGGGATTTTGTCCATGCAGAAAGACATTTACATTATCTACACTGGAATGCCGGCCCACTAGCCTGGCAAAATGCTGAGCCAGCTATTAGATCGGGACTTGTGGGGGAGTGGAGATCTGCCTCCATTCAACAACTCACATACTTCCCTGGAAGCTGGGAGGAGCACCCCTAAGTCCACCCTCTCCTGCCTGGCTCCTTGGTAGTGCTTCTCAAACATTATCACTTGGACAAATCATCTGGGGTCCTTGTTAAAATTCTGATTTAGAAAATCTGGGGAATCCAGTGCCACCCGAGACTGCATTTTTAACAAGCTCCCAGGTGATACAGCTACTGCTGTGCACCACACCTTGAGAAGCAAGGGGTAGAACATTGCTCTCAACTGCGGCTGCACATTAAAATTAACTTGAGGAGCTTTAAGAACTAATTAGGCCAGGACCCCCACCCCCAAGATACTCTGATTTAATTGGTCTGGGTAGAGTTAGGCTTTTTTAAATTATTATTTTATTATTATATATATTTTTTATTTTGAGACAGAGTCTCTCTCTGTCACCCCTGCTGGAGTGGTGGGATCGTGGCTCACTGCAGTTTCAAACTCCTGAGCTCAAGCAATCTTCCCACCTCAGCCTCCCAAGTAGCTGGGACAACAGGCACAAGCCACCATGCCCAGCTAATTTTTTTATTTTCTGTAGAGACAGGGTCTCCCTATGTTGCCCAGGCTGGTCTTGAACTCCTGGGCTCAAGAGATCCTCCTGCTTCAACCTCCCAAAGTTCTGGGATTACAAGTGTGAGGCAGTCACTATGCCTGATCTAGGCTTTTTTTTTTTTTTTTTTTTTTTTAATTAAGCTTTTTGGGTGATTATAATGGGCAGCAAGATTGAGAGCTACTGGTATAAGCAGCTATGAGGAAGGACTTTGACTGTAGCCAGACCTATTGATTTCATACTGGATCCAACTGTAGGGTCTGGTTTATGACCAAGATTGGGAATTCAGTTTGTGATCAAAGAACATAATTGGTCCATCTGGCTTCAAACAATTCATCTTACCTCACATTCATTCAATCTTCAAATATTTATTGAGCCATTGTGTTGGGCACTGTGCTAGCTACTAAGGATTCAGCAGTGAGTGAGACAGACATGGGAAGGTGGTGACATGTTTAAGCAGGCAGGTGTCATGATCAGATTTGCATTTTAAAATGATCAGTCTGGCTGCAGAGTGAACAGATTGGAGAGGGGCCAAGTGGCTGTGTGCAGAAGCTCTTGCCATAAACCAGGTGAGAAATGGTGGTGTAGGCCAGGGTGGTGGTAGGGAGGAGCAGAAGAACTCAAGGGTTACTGAAGAGGTGAAATCAACAGGACTTGGTAATAGATTTGACGTGGGAAAATGTGAGAGAGGGGGACTGTCAAGGATAACTGCTAAGTTTCAGACTTAGGCAACTGAATGAATGGGGGCACTGCAGAGAAAAAGAGGCCTGGAAGAGGACAGTATTTGGAAGGAAGGTCATATGTTTGGTCCAAGTGAAGCTGTCAAGTATGTAGTTAGATAAGCTGTCTGAAACTTAGAGGAGAGATCTGAGCTACAGATGTAAATTTGGGAATCATGAGGATAGGGGGTATGAATCAATCACCTGGATAAAGCTTGTAGAATGGCAAAAACAAACAAACAAAAAAACAACTCAGGGTTTGAAGAACTCTATCATTTACTGGATTGCTCTTCCAAGGTTCCTACTATTGGGCAATGCTAACCTTTCTGCTTCCTAATCGCTGTCATTTTTTAAATCTCATTCATTAAAAACTTTTGGTAAAACAGTTCATGGTTTTCTTCTCTTCCAGAAACCCTGCCATTCTCATGGATGACTTCTACACTCATGCGGACATCCCTTCCAATGTCGTGTTCTCCCTATTCTTTGACTTACTCATCTTTGCCTCCTGCACTCCTCCTCAAGCTATACTCTGGCACAGTCACACCTTGGGCTTTGACATTGCTTTCAGCTGTGCCACTTTAAAAATCACTCTTTCAAGCCTCCCCACTCTGCTGCCTTCTCATCTTCCAGTTTTCTTGTGTAATTATTCCCATGAAAACTGTTCTCCAACTTCATTAGGATGGCCAGCCCACTGACCCTTCTAATTCTTGCCACTTTACCAGCCCTCTGCTTTCCTCACTTCATTATCTAGCCTAGAGTCTGCTGTTTGTCAATTCAATATCAAAGATTGGCGGAGGCTGCCATGCTCCCAACAGATCCTGGATAAGAGGAGGGGAGGCTGAGCTCTTCTGCGAGTGTGCAGAGGGTATTAAAGTTGTGTGCTGTGGATTAAAATTCAGATCTGGGTGTTCTGGGTGACACAGGAAGATGAACCCCTATTTTGTTTTGAAAGTGGGCGTACCTGCCTTCCATTCTTGCCTGGACAGGCCACAGCCCACCTCAAGCTACTAAAGTGCCTGGGGGCCAGAGGCAACATGTTCCTTAAAGAAGCAACTGTGGGTCAGTTCAAGTGTTTGAGCAAGTGTTCAGATACAGTTCCGGAATACTGGGTCTTGGAGCATAAGAACGTGATATTAGCCTAGACTGTTGGAAGGGTAGGTGTCCCTGGTCATTTACAGTTAATGACCTTAGATCTGATGTTTGAGTAGCATGGACTTGGGGCTAGGGTTGAAGCTGGGCCCATATTCCAGCCAGAGGAAATAGCAGAGATAAAGCAAAGGAGGTGGGATGTGTACAGCACTCCCAACCAACGGTGAACAATTTAATTGGCTGGTACAGGGTGTCTGGGAAGGAGTTTGAGACTCCACTGCCCATCCTGATCCTACACTTGGCCTTTTGCCATTTGAGAAACTAATTAATAGACACATATTGTGATAGAGAGTGAGATTGTTGGGGGTTGGAAGGTCCCCACCCAGGAATGACTGGAAAGGGTCTGCACTGGCAGACTTAGGCTCTTCTTAGAAGATGTCACCTATTCTAGGAGAGTTGTGACCGATTTAAACCAGACACACTCTTGGCCCTTTTTTGCGTCATGGACCCTTTAGCAATCTGTTGAAGCCTTTGGTCCCCTTTTCAGAATAATATTTTTAGATGCATAAAATACAAAGGATTTTTTTGATTATTTCTTTAATTATTATTATTACTATTATACTTTAAGTTCTAGGGTACATGTGCACAACGTGCAGGTTTGCCACATATGTATACATGTACCATGTTGGTGTGCTGCACCCATTAATTGGTCATTTACATCAGGTATATCTCCTAATGCTATCCCTCCCCCTTCCCCCCACCCCATGACTGGCCCTGGTGTGTGATATTCCCCACCCTGTGTCCAAGTGTTCTCACTGTTCAATTCCCACCTATGAGTGAGAACATGTGGTGTTTGGTTTTCTGTCCTTGCAATAGTTTGCTGAGAATGATGGTTTCCAGCTTCATCCATGTCCCTACAAAGGACACGAACTCATCCTTTTTTCTATGGCTGCATAAAAATATAAATGATTTAAATGGAAACCAAGTATAGTGAAATACAGCTCTCAACTTTTTCTTATTATTATTATTTTTTTTTTTTGAGATGTGGTCTCACTCTGTCTCCCAGGCTGGACTGCGGTGGCACAATCATAGCTCACTGCAGACTCAAACTCCTGGGCTCAAGTGATCCTCTCACCTAGACCTCCCAAAGTGCTGGGATTGTAGGCATGAGCCACTGTACCCAGTCTCCAACATATTTTTAAAAATTTGTGATATCTGCGCTTCCTTATTAGCATATTATATAACAAAATCTAGCTGTGAGTCTTATAACTATCACAATTTCAAAGCAATGATGAACATATTGCTATTCAAGAGACCTGCTTCATTCTAATGTGATATGAAAATATGTGTAATTTCTGCTGGTGGCCAAGTCACAGGTCCTGTAATACTATGGTGGTTTATTACCTGCATTCATGATTGAAGGAAATGCTAAAATGTAGCTTAAAGATTGCAGAAACAAAGATGCAATTTTCCCCATCTAAGTTCATGAGTCCTCTGAATTCCAGCCACAGACCACTTAGAGGAACAGGGACCCCAAGTTAAAGATCCACATAGCTTCCTGGTGTTACTTTGTGGACATTCCCTTTATCTTAGTCAATTGGGGCTGCTATAACAAAAGCCTACAGACTGGGTGGCTTATAAACAATAGAAATACATTTCTTACAGTTCTGGAGGCTGGGAAGTCGAAGATCAAGGCACCAGTAGATTTGGTGTCCAACGAGGGCCCAGTTCCTTCATGGATGGCAACTTCCTAGCTGTATCCTCGCAAGGTGGAAGGGCCAAGGGAGCTCTCTTGGACCTCTTTTATAAGATTGCTAATACCATTCATGAGGGCTCTGCCCCCATGACCTAATCACCTCCCGAAGGCCCAACCCCCTAATATCATCATGTTAGGGGTTAGGATATCAACATATGAATTTGGGGGGACACAAAAGCTCAGATTATAGCACCCTTATCTCAAGTCTCCTTGCTGGAGGACTCTTTTCCAGGAGCATGGTTGGTGATTTGGTTTTTAGAAACAGGCTGAGGCTTGGCCTTCCCTCCACTGCATTCTTAGAGCCTGGGTTGTTTGAGTTTCTCTTGTGGCGGGTAGTACTTTACACTTCAAGTAGGGTTCCTCTTTCAGCTCATGTCAGCTGAAGGTCTGCTAAGTACAAGGCTCTGTGCTAAGTCCTGGGCACAGGAAGTTACTCCACAAAGAGATGGTTATCAGTAATAATAACTCCCATTTACTAAACACTTTTTACATGTCAGACACCATGTTGACACTTCATTCACTCATTCATTCATTCAGCAGAGATTTACTGAGTACCTACTATGTGCCACTGTTCTAGAAGCTGTAGGTAGAGCAGTGACTAAGACAAACTCCCAGATCACATGAAGCTTACACTCTAGTAGGGGAAGACAGACGATATACAAAATAAGTAAGTAAGTGAGTGTGCCAAAATAGGATAAGTGCTATGGAGAAAAACAAAACAGAGAAGGAGGAGAAGGAATGCCCAGAGAGATGAAAGCAATGTCCGATTAGTTGACCAGGGAAGGTCTCCCGGAGGAGGTGGACATTTCAGACTAGGCATGAATGATGCCACTGAACCTTTGCACATATTTGAAGGAAGAGCATTCTAGGCAGAGAAAATAGCTAGGCACGGACCCTGAGGCAGGAATGTGCTTAGCTGTTTGAGGCATGTGGAGGAGGCTGGTGGGGCTGGAGAAGGGTGGGTGAAAGGAGGAGTGGTAACTACGAGAGCAGAGAAGAAATGAGAGGTGGGGGTGCCAGATTGCACAGGACCTTGGAGGTCTTATGGTGACCTTGGCTCTTACCCAGAGGGTGATTGGAGGGACTGAACAGAGTCCCCACAACAATGCTGCTGCATGATAGTATTAGTATTCTCATTTTCAAATGAGGAAATGACAGCTCAGAAAAGTTGAGTGACTTGACTAGTGAGTGGCAGAGCTGAAACTGGATCATAGACCTTTCTGAAGGTCACATGTCTCCTCCCTCCACCGGCCCCAGGCTCGGAGTAGGGCCAGCATGTTCTCTACTCCCTTCTACTTCCTCCAGACTGTTGTTCCTTTGCCATATCCCCAAGGACCATACAGTGCTCTCTGTCCACCATTCTTGCTGTATCCACCAACCTCTTCTACTGGACTATGAGCGCTTTACTTACTGAGCACCTGCAATATGCCAGGTACTATGTTAGATCCTGAGCATAAAATGATGAATAAGAGAAGTCAGCTCCTTGCTCTCCTGGAGCTTTTATTCTAGTGGATGGGAAAGACGGGTAGGTCAGAAAATTTCAAAAAGCTTTTTTTTTTTTTTTTTTTTTTTTTTAAGAGACAGGGTCTCACTCTGTCACCCATGCTGGAGTACAGTAGCGTGATCATAACTCACTGGGCTCAAGTTATTCTCCCGCCTAAGCCTCCTAGGCACATGCCACCACACCTAGCTGTAGCTGTGTGCCTGTGTGTGTGTGTGTGTGTGTGTGTGTGTGTGTGTGTGTGTGTGTAGAGACGGGGTCTTACTATGTTGCTCAGTCTGGTCTCAAACTGGGCTCAAATGATCCTCCTGCCTCAGCCTCCCAAAGTGCTGGGATTATAGGCATGAGCCACCACACCTGCCAAAAAACTCTTTAGTAATAAGAGTCATGCAGAGAAAAGAGAGTAGCTATTTTATAAAGAGGTGGGGAAGGTCTCTGTGAAGAGGTGACATTTAAATTGAGATCTGGATCATAAGAAGGAACCATCTCAGAGGGAGAGCATTCCAGGCAGGAGGTATGGGAGCAAAGGCTCAAAGGTGGTCATGAGTTTGGCCTGTTAGAGGAACAGGAAGAAGATGCATAGGAAGGAATGGGAACATGGCAGGAGGTCAAGGTAGAAATGCAGGGGCCAGATCAGGCAGGGCCTTCTAGGTCATGAGCATAGGGAATCCACTGGAGTGTTTCAAGCAGGAAAAGGTAATTATCTGATTGGTGTCTTAAGATCATGCTGACTTCCTTATGGAGAATGGATTGGTGGGGAGAGGGAGGTTGGAGAAAAGTGAAAAGATTTAGGATATGTTTGGTGATGAAGTCAACCAGATAGCCTAATAGTTTAGATGTCATGGATGAGGAAAAGAGAGGAATCAAAGATGGCTGCTATGTGGGGGCTTGCACAACTGCATGGATGGTGTCTGTTCGGGTTGCTACATCAAAATACCTTAGACTTGGTGGCTCATAAACAACAGAACTTCTTTCTTATAGTTCTACAATGTGAGTCAAAGATCAAGGCACCAGCAGATTCAGTATCTGATGAGGGCTCACCCTCTACTTCATAGATGGCACCTTCTTGCTGTGTCTTCACGTGGCAGAAGGGGCAAACAAGCCCCCTGAGGCCTCTTCTGTATGGGCACTAATCCCCTTCACCAGCGCTGTCTCCTAAAGTCCCCACCTCTTAATACCACTGCACTGGGGATTAGGTTTCAACATATGAATTTTGGGAGAAGAAGGGGGACCAACATTCAGACCGTAACAGAACTGAGGAAGGCATTGGGGGAGTGAATTTGGAAGAAACGTTGAGTTGTTTTCAACATATCAGTTTGAGATACCTGCTAAACATCCACATAGTAGTGTCAAGTAGACAGTTGGATTTATGAGTCTGCAGTTCTGAAGAGCAGTCTAATCTAAAGATATAGAGTCTGAAATATTGTCATTATGTATACCCACCTAAGCCAAGCACAGTGCCTGGCATATAGCAGCCAGCCTAAAATTTGGGTTGGTTGTTTGAATGAATGAATGAATGAATGAATGAATGAAATTCTTATAGCTTCAGAATGAGATAGATCTTGGTTCAAATTTAAATCCTGGCTCTGCTACTTACTAGTTTAACCTTGAACAAGGTATTAAACCGTTCAGAGCCTCAGTTTCCTCACCTGCAAAATGGAGATAGTAACAATACTTATTCCATAGGGTGATTGTAACGATTATACTAAATAAACCATGTAAATCACCCAAGGTGCTTAGTACAGTCCCTGGTGCATAGTAAGCATTCAGTAAATTGGTGGCTGTTACAATATTCAAAATATGAGATAGGCCCCAAGAAAGCAAGCCTTGGACAGACACTCCAGAGGGCAACCCCACAGGGTGGAACAATGTAGCTCAGCTATATGTATGAGGCAGTAATGCCTAGTGGGTAGGTGTTGCTCCTTTGAGCCAAACTGTCTGGATTCATAATCCTGACTCAGCCACTTAGTAGCTTACTTAACCTCTATGTGCCTCAGGGGGGTTTAGAAATTATTATTATTTAATCTCTAAAATAGGGATAATAATAGACCTACCTCATAGGGCTGTTGTGAAGGATTAAGTGAGATAATCCATGAAAAAGGCTGAGAACAGTGCCTGGCTCATATTAAGGGCTCAATCAGTGTTAGGAGCTATTATCACAGGAATGTAGGAGGGAGGGGGATGCAAATAGGCTTCAGCTGTGCCCTTGACCTCCCTCCAGAGAAGACAGTATTCAGCCCTGCCAGGCAGCAGAGCCCGTTTCATGCAGCTCTTCTCTCCCAGCACTCTCCTTCCTACTCCTCCCCGGCTGTGGCCTCCCAGTTTTTGCAACTCCCTGAATAGCTTATGAACCTTTACCAGGGTTGGTGTGGAGAAGGCCAACTCCTTCAGTGGAGAGGGCTGCAGAAACTCAGCCTCCCTTCACACTAGGGAAAGTGTTAGCCACAGACTACAGGCAAAGAGAATCCAGATCCCCAAGCTGCCTGAAGTTATCTAGAAGCAGAGAGAAATAACCAACTGAGACAGTCCCAGAGGGCTCCCCAAGCTTCTTTTCCATTCAAATGCTCTCTTTGTTGCTAAGAAGCAAACCTAGCCCATCCCCACTGGCACCAGCCTGCCCATTGTTTCCCTAAGAGACCATCCCAAGCCAAGTGCTAGGGCTACCTCTCCCTTACAGGAATGGCAGCCTGGAGGTCGCACTGCAGTAAGAGCATCATATAACCAAAATTCTCCACAGCTAATGGTTCTAGAACAGGACTCAGGTCAGGTGTCATGGACAGACCCATAAAGGGTCCAATCACTGAGAGCATTTGACCTGCCTCTTCCCCCCAGGGTTGGCTACCTGTGGTGATTAATGCTCTGAGGCCTCCGACATCTGAGCAATGGACACAAGGCTAGAGCCTAATCCCATGTACATTTGATCAAAATGGTAGGCCTTGTGGGTTTGTTCCACAGGTGAGAAAGCATTAAATATTCCACTGGAAAGACACAATGGAGAGATTGCATAAGTAGATGGTTCTTTAGGCAGAAAGAGATAGATGGATCTGAAGTGGGAAGTGCCAGAAGAACCCTTTCTCTAACCAGGAGGGGCCTCTTTGGTATCCTTGCAGCTTTTAGCTCTCAATGTGATCAGTAGACTGTCTGCTTGACTTACCCAAACTCCCACTTCCTCTCCTTCTGTCACGTATCTCCCTGGGGGCTCTTCATCTGCTCTGTGTTCACCTTCCATTCAGCTGAGAAAGAGGAAGGAGGATTTCCCAGCTCTGTCTTCACCCATGATTTTTTTTTTTTTTTTTTTTTTGGAGGCAGAGTCTTGCTTTGTTGCCCAGGCTGGAGTGCAATAGCGTGATCTCGGCTCACTGCAACCTCCACCTCCCAGGTTCAAGCGATTCTTCTCCATTTCACCATGTTGGCCTCAGGTGGTCCTCCCGCCTTGGCCTGCCAAAGTGGTGGGATTACAGGTGTGAGCCACCATGCCCAGCCCTTATTGGAGTTTTATGGGCATATTCTGTGATGTTGAATGTCTAGTCTATAAAGGATTGCCTAGAGAAGACAGGGGGCTTAAGGAACCTTTGAATGCCCCCATTGGTTTTGGAGAGGTGGTCAGACTTTTGGACTCAAATAATGGCTACTGTGATGTTAACTGTCTTTATTGATTTATAGAAGCTACGAATGGTGCGGTGTACAAATCACCCCAAACTTTGGTGGCTTAAGACATCAGCAATCGTGTTATTACCTCTCGTGGTTTCTGTGGGTCAGGAACTCAGGAAGGGCTCAGGTGGTGGTCCTGGCTCTGGGTCCCTCATCAGGTTGTAATCAGTGAGTGGCTGGAGCTGAAACAGTATGGGTTGGGGAGAATGGGGCTGGAGCAGCTGGGGACAGGCCAGACACCTCTCACTTCATGTAGTCTCAAAGATCTTCACATGATCTCTCCATGTGAGTCAGTTTGGGCTTCCTCACAGCATGGTAGCAGTCAGACCAATCACAGGGTGGCTCGTGGCTCCAAGTGCAATTATTCCAGCAAGCAAGGTGGAAGCTGTATCCTCTTCTAAGACCTCGCCTTGGAAGTCATCTAGCTTCACTTCTGCCATAGTCACAAAGCTGCCCAGCTTCAGGGAGAAGGAACATAGGCCCTACGTCTCAATGGGGGAGTGTCAAAGTCATACCGTAATATGCTCATGCGGGACAGATGATACTGTCACAGCCATTGTGGGAAAATACTCCCTACGACACCAATCCTACTTCCTGCTGTTCCTTCAGTTGAACCTCAGACAAGCCTTTTGCTTTTTTGCTTGCAGCTGTCAGCTGGTCCCTTACTCTGGGTGCCCTTCTCTCCTCTCCAGTGCCTTTGGGCCCCAATTGGAGTCCCACCTCTTAAAGTTTCCCTAAAGGCTTCCATAAGCACAACAAGCGGTAGTTTTCCTTTATTCATAGCAAGCAGATATGTTTGATAGGCCAAAGAGTTGCTCCACATTTGGTCAGGGCTAGTCTGACCAATGGGTAGGTTTCCACATCTGGGCCCTAATGCCTGGCCAAGTGAAACATCTAGATTCTGAAACGTCCTCCTCATTCTTCCAGGGTCTCAGAACCTCAGGATGACATAGCTTCTGGCCATAAATGCTAGGACAGAGCTATGTTCATAGTGCAATGTCTCTTCCAAGGTAGGCACGTGGGCAGATGAAGCTCTGTGCAGAAGGCTTTGGCAGTCAGATGAGAGATGGCAGTAAAATGTGTTGGCAAGGGCCTTTGGCTGGGAATCAGGAAGCCAGGGTCCCCGAACCAGCTCTCTGGCTAATTTGATGCCTTCATGATCTGAGACAAACCCCCCAATCTCCAGTGGACCTCAGTTTCCCTACCTCTGCAGTAGAGCTTGCCCTTCCTATCTGTGTGGTGAGCAGATAAGAAGAGAGACAGGGCCGGGTGTGGTGACTCACACCTGTAATCCCAGCACTTTGGGAGGCCGAGGCGGGTGGATCTGAGGTCAGGAGTTCAAGACCAACCTGGCCAACATGGAGAAACTCGTCCCTACAAAAAAATACAAAAATTAGCTGGGCGCGGTGGCAGGTGCCTGTAATCCCAGCTACTTGGGAGGCTGAGGCAGGAGAATCACTTGAACCCAGGAGGCAGAGATTGCAGTGAGCAGAGATTGCATCATTGCACTCCAGTCTGTGAGATAGAGCAGGACTCCGTCTAAAAAAAAGAGAGACAGGAAGAACCTCTCAAGAGTAGAAAATGCTAATAATTCTTGTACTGTATTTGTTTCTTCTCTCAGCCACCACTTCCTTCCTCTCCAGCATGTAGGCTCCAAGGTAGTGGGTGAGTCCGTGGGTGCATGATTATGAAACTGGGATGGGCCAACAGCCTTTCCCTATACACATACAGTAGGACTTAAGCAGGCTGGGTTTGGCAATGTGGCCATTCCCCAGTTGCTGAAGGGCTTACCCTGGCGGATTTGGTGAGGCTTAGCAAACAGTTAGGCACAGAACTAACAATTCCACCCTACTCTGCTCCAACACCCACTCCCCCACCCCCATTAGAATGTTCTTTATTAGGCTACTAATTGGCTGTGTGGCCTCAGGTGGATTCCTTCCCTTCTCTAGGCCTTAGTTTCCATTGAAGAAAGTGAACTTATCACCACCCCTGCTTCTGGAGAGGAGCTTGATTATTTCTTGACCCCCATCATTTCTATTGTGCAAGGGTGGCATGTGGTCTCTCCAGGCTGGGAAGCATTAAGTCAGAATAGCTGTCATCAAAACAATACATGCTTTCCTCAAAATATAGGGGGCTCCCATAGGCACCTTCACCTCTTGGGACCTAAAGGTTGGCTGAGGCAGAGTGTGGGCCCAGAAGTTAGCAGACCAGAGAGGCAAATCTGGATGTGTGAAGTGACCTTGGCTAAGTCAGAGAATCCCAGACACGCAGAGCTCGAAGGCACTGCCAAAAACCTCAAGCCCATCAGCTGTCGGCCTCCAGAATGAATGTGTCCCAGATGACGTTCACATGGCCACGTCAGAATTTGGGGCAATTCTCCATCAGCTGAACCTTCATCCCCCTTCCTCCCACTCTGGAAAGCATATCACTTCTTGCGGCTTCTGAGAAGAACTTGCACATGTGCACAAAGGCTGGCCACTGCAGCACTATTTGTAATAGGGAAAAACTCAGAACAACCTAAACGTCTCCCACCAGGGGATTGATTCAATCAATTATGGGACAGCCATATTACAGAATGCTATGCAGATACTTTTTTATGTATGAGGCATAAATGTGTGGATAAAGTTATCCAAGGCCTATTTTTAGTTTATTTTAATCAACAAATAATAATTGTATTTGTCTATGGAGTACAATGTGATGTTTTGATGTACAGCTAGCCCTACTTATTCATGGGTTCTACATCCAAGGATTCAACCAAGCTTGCATGAAAAATATTTGGAAAAAAATAATGGATGTTGTGTCTGTACTGAACACGTACAGACCTTTTTCTTGTCACGATTCCCTGAACAATATAATAACTATTTACATGCCATTTACATTGTATTAGGTGTTATACATAATCTAGAGATGATTTGAAATATAAGGGAGGATATGCATAGTTTATATGCGAATACCATGCCATTTTATATCAGGGACTTGAGCATCCTTAGATTTTAGTACCTGTAAGCAGTCTTGGAACCGCTATATGTATACATGGTACAATGATTAAATAAAGTTAATTAGCACATCTAGCACCTCACATACTTATCAATTTTTTGTGGTGAAAAGCATGTTGTTAAGTGAAAAAAGAAAAAAAAAAAAACGCTGTGGGGCCGGGCGCTGTGGCTCACATCTATAATCCCAGCACTTTGGGAGGCCGAGGCAGGTAGATCACCTGAGGTCAGTAGTTCGAGACCAGCCTGACCAACATGGCATGATCCTGTCTCTACTAAAAATACAAAAATTAGCCGGGCTTGGTGGCGTGTGCCTGTAATCCCAGCTACTCAGGGAGGCTGAGGCAGGAGAATCTCTTGAACCCAAGAGGCAGAGGTTGCAGTGAGCCGAGATCACGCCACTGCACCCCAGCCTGAGCGACAGAGTAAGACTCCATCTCAAAAAACAAAAAACCACCTGTGGGACAATATGTATGATACAATATATATGATAAAACATACACAACTACATATTTCTATAGGTACTGTACATATACATGTAATGTATGCACGGTATGCAACTGCAAGGACAAAAGTGTAGGATACCCCAAACTCTAACAGTGTTCGCCCTCGGTAAAGGGACTAAAATGAGAAACGTGTCTTAAGGAGTTCTTTCCAAAAACCTAAATACTTTGGATTTTTGCCAACGCGAGTTGATTCATCAATTTATTTTCTAATTAAAAATGCACTTTCACAGTAAAGCATATGAAAAGGGGCACAGAAGCAGATTAGTGGTTGCCAGGGGTTAGGGATGGCTTGTAGGGAAGGGGTGGGCATAGGTGGGAAGGAGTAGCACGAGGGAGTCTATTGATGGTGGTAGTTATGCAAAACTATACACGCAATGAAACTGCATAAAACTGTGCACACAAACACGCACACACAAATGGGTGCATGAAAAAGATCAAGAAATCTGAATCAGGTCTGGAGTTCACTTAATGGCATTGTACTGATGTTATGTCCCTGGTCTTGACATTGTACTGTAATTATGTAAGATGTTACCAGCGGGGAAAGCTGCCTGAAGATGACATGGGACCTCTCTATATTATTTTTGCAACTTCTTGTGAGTAGTTCTTTGAAAATAAAAAGTTTACTAAAAGGGGGGCACAAAAAGCTTTTTGAATATTTGGAGGTGATGGAAGTGTTTCATATCTTGAATGTGGTAGTGGTTACATGACTGTGTACCTTTGTTAAATCTCATTGAACTTGTACACATCAAAGGGTGAAATTATGCCTTCATAAACCTGACTTTGAAAAATCTCAGGCCAGAACTGCTCTCATTTATTAAGATGAAGAAATCATTTACAAGCTTGTGTGCTTTGTCATTTATTTCAAAATTACATGCAACACACTTCACGATGACCAGTGACGCCTGTGCCCAGTGGGAGGTCCCCGTTAGATGCTCAGCCACCTCCAGTGATGAGGAGCCCATCACTTAATATTGCAGCCCATACCATTGTCAGGAGAACTGTAATAGAAAGTTCTTGATTAGGCCTGTAATCCCAGCTCTTTGGGAGGCCTAGGCGGGTGGATCATTTGAGGTCAAGAGTTCGAAACCAGCCTGCCCAACATGGCAAAACCCCTTCTCTACTAAAAATACAAAAATTAGCGGGGCGTGTTGGTGCATGCCTGTAATTCCAGCTACTGGGGGTGCTGAGGCACGAGAATCGATTGAACCCGGGAGGTGGAGGTTGCAGTGAGCCAAGATCACACCACTGCACTCCAGCCTGGGCAACAGAGTGAGACCCTGTCTTAAAAAAAAAAAAAAAAAGACAAGAAAAGAAAAAATAAAGTTATTTATTAGGCTACTAGTTAGCTGTGCGGCCTTGGGTAGATTACTTCCTGTCTCTGGACCTTAGTTTCCTTATAAGAAAAGATGACCTCTGAGATCCCTTCTCACTCTAACATTCTAAGTCTCTAAAACTGGGAATTTACCTCCTTGTAAGTTTTGACCTGGTTTTGCCTTCTGGAGTCACACAGAACTTAACCCCTTGTGTGATGCCAACAGTCAGCCAGCCCATCGTACACTAGAAATCAGCTAGCAGCTCAGCTCCCTAGGGCAAACATCATCCCCTGGCCTTTCCCATTGTCCTCCTAAGAAATGGAGTTGCAGGATCTGGTGTTGGTTAGGATCACAGGATCAGGAGTCAGGCAGCCTGGAGTCTGACTGTGGACTTTGCCACTTCCCACTGTGTGACCTTAGACAGGTCACTACTGCAATCCTCAGTGTCCTATCTGTAGGAAGGGAATTAGTAGTACCAGCCTCCTGGGGAGGGAGAGGGCATGGGCATTAAATGAGGTAACTTGTGTAAATCAGGATGTGTGGTAGGCAGGATAATGGACTCCCCAATATCTGCACATCTTAATCCCCACAACCTGTGAATATATTTTGTTACAGTGACAAGATGGAATTAAGACTGCTAATCAGCTGACTTTAAAATAGGGAGATCAGCTGGGCATGGTGGCTCATGCCTATAATCCCAGCACTTTGGGAGGCCAAGGTAGGTGGATTACCTGAGGCCAGGAGTTCGAGACCAGCCTGGATAACATGGCAAAACCCTATCTCTACTAAAAATACAAAAAATTAGCCAGGTGTGGTAGCACGCACCTGTAATCCCAGCTACTTGTGATGCTGAGGTAAGAGAATCGCTTGAACCCAGGAGGCGGAGGTTGAAGTGAGCCAAGAGCGCACCATTGTACTCCAGCCTAGGCAACAGAGCGAAACTCCATCTCAAAATAAAATAGGGAGATTGGGGAATGATCTTGGATTGCCCGAGAGGCCCAATATCGTCACAAGGGTCCCTATAAGTGAAAGACAGAAACAGGAAAGTCAGACTCAGAATGCAGCAATGTGAGAAAGACTCCACTAGCCATTGCTGGCTTTGAAGATGGAAAGGCATCCTGAGGCAAAGCACGCACGCAGCCTCTCGAAGCTGAACAAGGCAGGGAAACAGATCCTCCTTTCGAGCCTCCAGGAGGAACACAGCCTTGCTGCCCCTTGATTTTAGCCCAGTGGGACTCCTGTTGGACTTCTGGCCTACAGAACTGTAAGAGAATACATTTGGGGTTTGGTTTGTTTGTGGGGTCTTTGGGGGGATTGTTTAGTTTTGTTCTTGTTTTTGTAGAGACAGGGTCTTCCTGTGTGGCCCAGACTTGTCACAAACTCCTGGCTTCAAGTCATCATTCCACCTCAGCCTCCCAAGTAGCTAGGACCACAGGCACACACCACCATGCCTGGCTAATTGTTTTTAAATTGTTTTGAGGAGGTCGGGCACAGTGGCTCACGGCTGTAATCGCAGCACTTTGGAAGGCCAAGGCGGGCGGATCACTTGAGCCCAGGAGTTCAAGACCAGTCTGGCCAACATAGCAAAACCCTGTCTCTACTGAAAAATAAAAAGTTAGCTGCGCCTGGTGGTGCATGCCTGTAGTCCCCACTGCTGAGGAGGCTGAGGCAGGAGAATCGCTTGAACCCAGGAGGTGGAGGTTGCAGTAATCTGAGATCAGGCAACTGCACTCCAGTCTGGGTGACAGAGCGAGACTCTGTCTCAAAAAAAAAAAAAAAAAAAAAAAAAAAAAAAAAAAAAAAAAATTCTTTTGTGGAGATGAGGTCCTTGCTATATTGCCCAGACTGGTCATGAACTCCTGGGTTCAAGTGATCTTCCTGCCTCAGCCTTCCAAAGCTCTGGGATTACAGGCATGAGCCACTGTGCCTGGATCATCTGTGTTGTTTTAAGCCACTAAATGTGAGGCAATGTGTTGCAGCAGCAATAGGAAACTAGTACAGATGGCTGCCACTCCCTCCTGACTGGTCTCCCTGCACCCACCCTTGCATCTCCCAAATTCGTCCCTCGCAGCACAGCCAAAGCAACGTTCCCAGGACCTTAGTCAAACTAAGTCTCATCCCTTAATACAACTCGTCTCCCTATACCTCAAATGTGCCCCAAGGCCTTTGAACCTGCTGTTCTCTTTGTTTAAAAGATGCCATGATCCCCTAAGTAGCACCTAATCTGCTTTCATAAACTAGCTCAAAGATGAAAATGCTGCTTCCTCAAGGAAGGCTTGAGGAACCCATCTGGGTCAGGTTCTCTGGGTAATAGCTCCCTGTCCTCCTCTGTAGCCCTTGTAGGTTTTAAAATAAATCCATGTGTTGATATGCCTCTGGGCTTATTGCCTGCCTTTGCTACCAGGCCTGTAAGCTTCCCAAGGGCAGGGACAGTGTTTGTCTTACTCACCTCCCTTAGCCCAGTCGCTGGCACAAAGGAAGCACTTAATAAATGGTAGCTATTATCATTATTTTATTTCTGAATCCTCACCATTCTGATCACCTCCCCAAACACTCCCTAGTTTGAAGCGTCCTTTCTGTAAAGTGGTACCCCTGCCTTGGCCTGGTGCTCCAGGGGTGGTATGAACAACAAAAAGTAGAAACTGACAGTGCTGTCCCCACCTGCTGGGGACATACCACTTCTGTTCATGCTGCTTAAGGCTGCCTTCCTTTATCACCAATTACATCGTACTCTCAGCTGCAACAGAGCTGGAGGTCACTTACACCTACCCACCCACTTGCTGCAATTAGGACATCTGCCAAGCCAGCTTCCAGCCATCCCGTTTCTGGATGATTGCTTTTTGTAACCTAAGTTTCAGCTTTACTCTCATTCCTGTGGGGTCCCATCATTCGCTTGGGCCATTGTTGTAACCTGTCCCAATCTTTCCATGTCCCTATTCAGCCAGCCATCCTATTAACCAACCCTCCTGGCCTCATGTCATCTACAAAACTGAGCAGTGCGCGTCCCTGTGCCTGCTTCCAAATCCTGGCCAACAATATGGTGTAGGACAAAGGCCAGGAGCAAGGCTCTAGGAAGTGCTACTGGAGAGCCCCTGAGGCCTGGTATCCATCTCAGGGGGCAGCGGAGGGGGGTGTTTAATCAGCAATTCAAACTGTGCCCAGGCCAAGTTCTTATAAGGCTGTGAAATTGGGAATGATAGTAGTTTCCTAGGGTTGCCATAAGAAAGTACCACCAACTGGGTGGCTTAAAACAACAGAAATGTATTTGCACGTATCCCTGTGTAATAAACCTACATGTTCTGCACTTGTATCCCAGAACTTAAAGAAAAATAAAGAAAAACAAAAAAAAAAAGAAAGAAAAAAAAAAAGAAAAGAAATGTATTTGCTCCATTCTTGGAGGCTACAAGTCCAAAATCAAGGTATCGGCGGGAAAATTCTCCCTCCACAGGCTCTCAGGGAGAATCCTTCCTTGCCCCTTCCAGCTCCTGGTGACTCCTGTTGTTCTTTGGTTCATGCAGCATCACTCCAATCTCTGTCACATGGCCTTCTTTTCTGTGCACATCTCTCTCTGCGTTCTTGTAAGGACACGGATCGTTGAATTGAGGGCCCACCCTATGCCAGTATGACCTCATCTTACTTAACTAATTACATCTTCAATGAGCTTATGTCCCAAGAAGTTCCCAATGTGAAGTTTGGGGTGGACATGAATTTGGGGGAAAACGCTATTCAACCCACTACAAATAGCCATTCTTTCTCACAGGAGCTTCATGAGGGCCCAGAGGATAAGGTAGCACAGGGCAGGGCTTCTCAAAGTGTAACAGCCAAGAACCACCTGGGGATCGCGTTAAAATGCAGATTTGGAGACAGCCAGCCTGGGGTGGGTCTGCATTTCTCACAAGCTCCCAGGTGATGTCCTTGCTGCCTGTCCTGCTTTGAATAACAAGGATGTAGGTGAAAGAAAGTGCTTTGAAAACAGGTGTCAGGTAGGGGGATTACATTTCTTTTGTAATGAGTTTTTCTCACACTCTTGTTTCCCCACACCTGAATCTTGTGTGAACTGTAGAAGAACAGAAAAAGTGTTTTCATTTCAGTCCCCCCAAAAGCAGACCCGGGGACAAGGACTTGGATTCAGGTAGTTTATCGGGGAGGTGGAAATAGGGAAAGGGAGAAAAGGGAGAGAAGCCAATGAAATGCCACATTAAAGAGCAGGTTGCCCGTAAGGCAACTGGAGCTCCATCCTGCAGAGGACCACTGGGAAACTGTGGGGACACTCCTCAGAACTGTCCTGTCAAAGAGTTGGGGCATTTGCCCACCAATTCCCCTCCCCCATCAGTTGAATGTCAACTCCTCCACACTCTCCCAAGTGCTGCGGAAAGTCCTCCCTCTAGCAGAGAAGTTGCAGGTGTCCGAGGTGGAAAATAGTGGCATGCTGCAAACAGCCCTGACCCACAGCTAGGTGACCTCAGCTAGGCTGAAGAGATGGAGGAGGGAGGGGGGCCATCATCATCTGCTACAAAAAGCTTCCGGGATTTTCACGTCATCTGTGTCTCTACTATTCTATTTTGAGTGCATGAGAGACTCAGAAGAGCTCTTGCTTACAGTTGTGATTATGACTGTCATCCAGCACCAGTGAACACCTTGCCCATAGGGGTGTCATGGGAGAATCTACTGATGGCCTGCTGAAACCCACATGTGCCCTCGCCCCTCCCCTAGGCCTGCCTTCCCATTGGTAAAATAGTTTATACTATGGGTGCATGTGGAGGAAAATCCACCCCAAAGTAATGTAATCAGTGCTTCAGGGTCACCTTAGGAAGAAGATACTTCCCTGTCTCACAGTTCCTACCTTCACCTAGTTCAGTTGATCTGCACTCTTGACATTCAGTGTTACCTTTTATCCACATAATGATCCTATGAGGTAGTGGCTATGATTGTCCCCATTACATAGCCAAGGACACTGAGGGCCAGAAAAACCAATATCACTTATCAAAGGTCACTCAGTAAGTGACAGAAGTGGGATTCAAACACAGTCTTTCTGATTAACTAGACTCTGTGGATTCCATAGGAAAAACTAGGTAGTAGGCTCACATGAGATTTAAATCACTAATCTAACCACACTTCTAGGCTGACCTGCTAGATGAGAACAGCAAGAACTGCTTTTATTCGCATGCAGCTTCTTGTCCTATTAGAACACAGTGGGTCCATTAGAGGCTGATTCTTCACATTAAAAAAGAATTTACGACAAGTAAAATCGTGTATGAGTCAGTGTGTATTTACTTTTTATGAGTCAGTGTGTATTTACTCTGTGTTGGTATTTACTGGGAGGGATGGATTCACTGGGATGAATGAATTTTTCTTAGATAATTGGTAAATGAATAGATGCCAATTCTAATAAGCAAAAGATGCCATGGAGAAATGAAATAAATTAATTCAATGATTCAATATCATCAGTTTTCAAAACGTTGCTAGAGAATTTCCTCAACTAGGGACTTTTCCCAGCACATCAAAGGTAAGATTTTACTCCCACAAGCATGTCAGGAACACACTTATCCACAAAATACGACAAATCCATCTTCTTCTGTATTTGGGGCCATTTTCTCTCCCTTTATAAGCAGTGAACTTCCCGAGGGAAGGAAAGGTATAGGTTCTTTAGACTTCCCTGCACACTTTGTGGGCAGGGCCACAAGGTGTGTACGCAGAGAAATTTCAACCCCTAAATTCAGGATGCCAGCACTTGAATCCACAAGTCTCTTGGAGAGGGAGGGAAAGAGAGTTTTCTACATTTCTTTAATTCTTGATGCTTTGGGGGAGGACACATTTATTGCTCACCATGGAGAATCCAGAAAAGAAGAGCCCCCAGTCCCTGCCTTGAAGGAGCTGACAGTCCATTGGAGAAACAAGTGGAACACACTGGAAACAACCCATGCACGATACAGGAGAGCTGGGGAAGAAGCGACTCTGACTGTAAGTGCTGAAGGGGCCAAGGGGCTTGGGAAAGGGAGAGATCAGTGTGGACCGAGAGGAGAGGAGGTGGAATGGAAAGAGCACTGGGCTGGGAGTCAGGAGTCCTGGGCTCTAGACCAGATCCTTGCCTAATTCTGTGTCATCTGATGTGTTCACTTCTCTCTCTCTCTCTCTCACTTTAGACAGGGTCTCGCTCTGTTGCCCAGGGCTGGAGTGCAGTGGTGGAATCTTGGCTCACTGCAATCTCTGCCTCCTGGGCTCAGGTGATCCTCCCACTTCAGCCTCCTGAGAAGCTGGGACTATAGGTGCGCACCACCACACCCAGCTAATTTTTGTATTTTTAGTAGACCCTGGGTTTCACCATGTTGTCCAGGCTGGTCTTGAACTTCTGAACTCAAGCCATCTACCCACCTCGGCCTCCCAAACTGCTGGGATTACAGGTGTGAGCCACCACTCCTGGCCATGTTCACTTCTCTCTTACAGATCACCCTCAACTATCTTGCAGTTTAGCAAGATGGTCAGAACTCCTCCAGATGCCTGTGATCCCCCAGGAGGAAGAAGGTCCATTTATTCACCCAACATCTTCTGAGCACCATATGCACCAGGCACTGTGCCAGGCACTGAGAAGCAAAAGTCAAACAGCTATGCTCAAATAGTTGCAGCTCCTCACCCAGCTACTGCTGCTTTTGCATCTTTGCTTGTGTTGTTTCATTCCCCTGCACCACTCTCCTCATTTTGTCCTTCTAGGAAAACTATTGACTCTTCAAACCCCTGGCCAGGAATCACCTTGTTTGCAAAGACTTCTGTCTTAGGACGTTCAGGTTAAACAGAATACCATAGACTGGGTGGCAAAAAAATATTTATTTCTCACAGTTCTGGAGGCTAGAAGTTCAAGGTCAGGGCGCCATCATGGCGTGGTTCTTGGTGAAGGCCTGCTTCCTGGTTCGCAGGTGGCCATCTTCTTGTTGTATCCTCACGTGTCTCTTCTTCTAAGGGGCTCTAATCCCATCATGGGGGCTCCACTCTCATGACCTAATCAGTTCCTAGAGGCCCTACCTTAATACCATCACCTTGGGAGTTAGGATTTCAACATATGAATTTTGGAGAGACACAAACATTCAGATCACGACAACTTCCCTGAGCTCCCGTTCTACCCTCATGCCCAGCAGAGTTACTTCATTTGTCCCCTGGGCTCCTGTCAGTGGACCTGCATCAGTGCCCTTACTCTGCTGGACTGAGATGGTCTCTGGAAGCCCCTGGAGGACAGGCATCAAGACATATCTTTGTTCCTAGTGCTGCAAAAGGCCTGGCCCAGAGCAGGGGCTCCTTCAGTAAATGTTAGTCAAATCACACTGAACCAAATCAAACTGAATAGGATCTCCATCAGATTTCAATTTCATTTGTTTTATGGTCACCTTTGGGAAAAAGGGAGCTTAGAAGCATTTGCTATCTGTGACAGAGAGGATGCCGAGAGAGGGGCTTGGAGGCGTTTGATCAAATGGAACATTACAAAAGAGTATATAAATGGAGATCAGTGCTCTGCTGCCACCCCCACCTCATGCTCCAGTTGACAACCAAACTCCAGAGGGGCCCATTTAATAAGCCAGGACCAGGCATTATTGGTGTGGCAGCTGCAAAGGTTCACTGGGCTGGGGATGCCCATCGTGCTGCACATAGCTGTCCTCCCTCCCCCCAGAGTTGTGCAAAGCAGCAGACTTGTACCACAGATGAGCAGAGGGGTGAGGTTGATCAGCCCATGGTGGGATGGCCCTTGGCCTCCGCTGTCTGTCTGTCTTGTACCCAGCCCCACTATGGGCAGAAGGAGAAGGCAGAGAAAAATAATAAAGAGTAGACGGCAGAGTCTACGCTTACATCCCTACTTCATCCTGAGCGACCTTGTAAATTAGCACACAGGGCCCAGCGGGCAGCATGTGTCACAGCTCAGTTCGAGTTCAGCCATTTCCACCCCTGGAGCACAGAAAGCTGGGGCAACATCCTGGCGCACAGGGGGCAACGCAGTCTCTATGTTTTGGTGCCACTTTTCTGTGCTGTCTTGGAAGCGAATAGAATGTGACTCTTCCCAACCAGAGAAGCTGTGAACAGCACAGATCTGCCATCTGTATTCATCCAGGGGCTTGTTGGGGTCAATGCAGCTGGGATAAGGAGAAGGAGCAGAGGAGAGAGCCCCAGTGGAGGCCTGGCGGCAAAGACTGCCCCTTATCATGAGACACCATGACACTGTGGCCAGAGCTGGAGGCCAGTGCAAGAGTGGGAAGAGGGGTCCGGACTAGACCCTGCTGCACACTGTTAATACTCCATCCTTCCATGCAGAAAGGCCCAGAGCTGATGAGTTAAAGCCTGCGATGAGGATGGCAGGCAGGTGAGTGATGGAGTAGACACCTGGGACAAACTTCTAAGTGAGTGTCTTTGCAAGAACCTTAGCTTGTTTCTGGGTACAATGTTCCATGTCCACCGCCACCTCAGAGTTTAGGCCCCAGAGGAGGCCTATGCATAGGATTCAGGCTCAATCTGAAACAGGTCTGGGCTCAGCCTCAGTCTGTGGCTGGCAGCCCAGTCTAGCTCACTGGGCCCGACATGGCCTGCGTCCATGTGCTTGGCTTCATTAACACCAAGCTCTGACCAACCCCAGTGACCAACCCCCTGCCCAGTCTCTAGGAACAACTTCAGTTAAAACTTTGTAAGATGCCAGTAAATAGCACAGTAATGAAATCCACAGATGAGCTAAAACCGGACTGTTCAGAATCAGCCAAGGATGAGTTGGAGTCTCCAGGGGGCCCGGCAGGCTAGAAATATGGTGAGGAAATAACCATGTGAAATTCAGCCTGGGAAGGGGCCAGCAAACATCATGTGCATGCTGCCAAATTCTCCCCACAGTTAGCAGGAAGCGGGAGGGCTGCGGGGAGCAGCCGAGCTAAGGGAGACAGAGAGGCGGGATGTGGTAGGGGCTCAGAGCGGGTGGCCCCGGTCCAGTCATTTGGGGGTGAGTCTGTAGAGACAGTACACGGACTAAAGAGCAGACCCCTGCCCATGTGGACCCAGAGAAACTCCAAAGCAGGCCAGCAGGACCAAGGAGTTCCACGGGGAGCAGAGCTTTAGGCTGGACAGGAAGAGTATTATGGATGAGTCATTCGTGGGACAGCTTTGTGTCAAGGTACCAAGATCTCTGATGCTCACCTGTCCACTGGGGAGCCCCCAGCAAGCCCAGGAAATACTAGAGGCAGTAAATACGGTAGTGATCCAGTCAGACAGACCCAGGTCTGACTCCTGGCCCTGTTCTGAATCTTTAAACTAGTTATCTAACTCCCATCAGCTTCAGTTTCTTTCTTTCTTTCTTTCTTTCTTTCTTTCTTTCTTTCTTTCTTTCTTTCTTTCTTTCTTTCTTTCTTTCTTTCTTTCTTTCTTTCTTTCTTTCTTTCTTCCTTTCTTTCTTCCTTTCTTTTTCTTTCTTCTTTCTTTCTTTCTTCTTCTTTTTCCCTCCCTCCCTGTCTCTCTTTCTTTCTTTCTCTCTCTTTCTTTCTTTCTTTCTTTCTTTCTTTCTTTCTTTCTTTCTTTCTTTCTTTCTTTTCTCTTTCTTTCTTTCTTTCTTTCTTCTTTCTTTCTTTCTTTTCTTTCTTTCTTTCTTTCTTTCTTTCTTTCTTTCTTTCTTTCTTTCTTTCTCTTCTCTTTCTTTCTCTCTCTCTCTCTCTCTCTCTCTCTCTCTCTTCTTTCTTTCTTTCTTCTTCTTTCTTTCTTTCTTTCTTTTTCTCTTTCTTTCTCTTCCTTCCTTCCTTCCTTCCTTCCTTCCTTCCTTCCTTCTTTCCTTCCTTCCTTCTTTTTCTTTCCTTCTCTCTTTCTTTCTTCTTACTCTGTCACCCAGGCTGGAGTGCAGTGGTGCCATCTCAACTCCCTGCAACCTCTGCCTCCTGGGTTCAAGCGATTCTCCTGTCTCAGCCTCCCAAGTAGCTGGGATTACAGGTGTCCACCACCATGCCCAGCTAAATTTTGTATTTTTATTTTAGTAGAGACAGGGTTTTGCCATGTTGGCCAGGTTGGTGTGGACCTCCTGACCTCAGGCGATCCACCTGCCTCAGCCTCCCACAGCGCTGGAATTACAGGCATGAGCCACTGCGCCCAGCCTAGCCTCAATTTCTTCATCTGTAAGATAGAATGTTAGACTTTCTTCATATGGTGTCCTGATGACAAAATAAGATAATACTTGTGAAGCAATAAGCATAATTGTTAGCACACAGCATCAGCCAAGAGGAGGAGGAGAAGGAAACCAATGACCCCTGGTGCTGCTGGAGCCTTGTGTCCTTCCTTGTCCCTTCCCCTCAGAGCCTGACCTCCTTGGGGCTACAAACCAACTATTCTGTCTTCAGCTGGAAAATAACTGGCCCCTCCAAACACTATTCTCTGCCAATGCCTCATTAACAAGGCATTGCCACTTTAATAGCCAATCATGGTTGACTCTCTTACTCCATCCACAACTCCTGCATAAATGGAGACAGCCTTTACCTACAGCAAAAATATTGCACTTTGAGCTTTTCCTCAAAGATTTATTTAAAAAAAGTCCTAATGTGTTATTTGTAATAGACTACATCTCAACACCGAGACTGGTTAATTTTGGTTGGTGTAGCCCAGTGAGGGCCCACACTATGGATTCCATCCATGTGGACCACTTTCCTGCATTCTAGCCCTAGCCACGGCCTCAACCCTAATTGAACCCAAACCCTGGCCTCAGCCTGAGCCCCCAAGCTCTAATCTGCTCAGGCTGAGCCCCCAAGCTCTAATCAGATGAAATGTGAAAGGCTTAGGCCAAACTCATCTCCACTGTAGGGAAAACAACCTAAAGACATCTCATGGCAATGACACTGGCTTATTGGCTCCTTCTCTCTCAATTATGAGCACTCGGTGAAACTGAAGTTGTGTAGAATAGACTCCCCCAAGGAATGGGAGACCCTTGGAACCTACCCTTTAAGAATTTGTCATCTCAAGTTGGTAATGACAACAGCTAGGAATCCAGTGACAAGCCACAAATGGATATGGTGTTCTCTCTTGTTGGATCAATACTAAAGGACCTGTGGAGCCTGCTGCCATGGTGAGGAAGAGCCTTTGAGGGTACCCAGGCTGGACTGGATGTAGGGAGTAGGCTGCTGATCTCTCATAGATCCAAGAAGTGTTTGAGCATCAAGTCTTTCTCCTCCTTCAATGCCCTTGAGTTACAACAACCTCCAGCAAGAGGTTGACCCACTGGTAAGATTCATTGCCTGGGAACTTGGCCCAGACAGCAGCAGAGAGCCTGGCCTTCATTTAGGCTGTTGCTTTCCATGAGCAGTTCTTGTCTGATACTAGGAAGTGTCCTGTTGGATTTTCCAGGCCAGCTCCACTTTCCCGTATCTTGTGCCTTAGTCAGACCTTGTGTCCAGAATTCTGGTTCAGAACATGTGTTCTGTATAAACAGGAAGCCTAGAAAGAAAATATGTAACCAGCTCTTATCACCTCCATCACGTCAATGCCCCCTTAACACAAAGGCCTTCTCTGGCCAGCTCTAGCTGGCTATATTCTTGCTGTTAACTTGCTTTTAACTGGGTCCTTATGTCTAGCTACTTCACAGAGTAAATCCTAGCTCCCCATCTTCTGCCTAAGGGGATGTGTCTCCCCATCAGGCTGAGAGTTCTCATGGGGCTCTTGCACCCAATGGACACTTTTATTTATTAATTCATCCAACATATATTTCCTGACTGCCTGCTATGTGCCAGTCTCTAAGTTAGGACACTGCAGTGAAAAATCAAAGCTCCAGCCCTCGTGAACCTCCCATTTTAGTGGAAGGCAAAGGGGAAGGCTTAGAAGTGGAAGCCAAGAGGAGGCACTTGTCAGGTCTTGAGCACCCACTGTGTCCCGGGCTTTAGACTAAGTCCTAGAGGCACAATGCCACAGCAGAGCCACTCAATCAGGAGGAGCCACCAGCCAGGGCAGCATTCTGGCCACCCTCCCAGAGGAAACGTTTCCCCCCAGGATCCTGGCTGGAGGTGGTGCCACTGGCCCTGGCCAGCTGCCTACTACCATCCCCATCCCTTCACCCTTTTCTTCACCACAAGCAGCACAGTTGGTTGTGCTGTGGAGAGTTGTTCACCCATATATCCACAAGGAGCCACATTGGTGTTTCCTTGAAATCCAAGGAGAAGAAGAGGTGGTTCCCAGGTCAGCCTTGGAGAGAGGCATTAGCATCCTTCCTTTGGGGGCTATTGTTAACATCTCCATTGCCTGTAATGACCAACTGACCAGTGGGGGAGTCAAAGCCCACAGCCCCTCCCCAGCTGCCCCCACAACCTTCTTGCTCCAAGTGGACAGTCTAGCAAGGCAGGTTTCTGGGAGCCAGGGCCCTACTGTGGAACTGGAGGAGGCCCAGGAAGATTTTCTGGCCTGGGATTTGGCTGAAAGGGGAGAAACAATTGCCTTGAGAACAAAACACCAGACCTGAGGACTGATCCCAAGCAAGATGTCAAGATAGTGACCCCAGGAGGCTGAAGGGATCATAAGGTGAGCATGGAATTGTGCTGCTCAGATCTCTCTCCAATAGAACCTTCTGCAGGGAGCAGAATTAACTGACAGCTCTAGCTGCCACACTTTTGGTTGTATGGTGGTGTTCACCATAGGCTGCTCCCAGTCAATGACTAAGCCTGGCAGGGATACCAGTTCCAGCCTATTCCTGCCTGACATGGGACTCCTCCAACAGGCAACCCTTGCTCCAGGATCTCCCATCAATCTGACCAGACTTTCTCAGAGCTGCACTGCAGCCCAAAACTCTTCCTACTCCAGCCTCCTCCTTTACACCTCTCCTTTCTCAAGTGTCAGTCCTGTGGTCTGAAGGTGCTCCCTCCTTGCTCCTGCTTCCATCTTTGTATGCAGATCCCCACCTCTGCTCCTTGCTCCTGTTTCCATCTTTGTATCCTTTGCAGATCCCCACCCCCTCCCCACCACATAAAGCTCCTGTACATTTAATCCCATCTGATGTCTACTTCTCAGAGGACCCAAGCTGACCTAGGAAACAAAGATCCCGTGGATCAGGATGAACAGGTTAATGGATACGTGTGCCCCCTGCAGCCCCAAAGGACCACTACCCACTGCCAAGAGAACATTGTTTTCCCAGGTCTGTAGGAGGAGCTGAGTGTGGGGTCCTTTCCAATGGCCTAGAAAAGGTCCCAGCCTCACACGGCTCCCATCCTGCTGAGAACCTGCACCAACCCTCTGCTCAACTCAGGGGTCTCCATTTCCCTCAAGCAGAAAGCAGTCTTGGAAAATTCTCCCCCAACATTTCCAAATATTTATTTATTTTAATTCAAAAAAAGAAATCCAAATGTACTCACTTTACCCAAGAACTGTGTCCTTGAGATATTAAGTGCAAATTAAATTGGGGGGAGGTAGATCTTATTGTACATGCCCCATGGGCCTCGCAATTAAAGGGAGCTCTGCAGCACATCAAAAGTCAGTTCCCATGCCATGTATCTGAGTTGGAAATAAAACTGATGACTATGGGTAAATGACAGTAAGACTGGTGTACTGTACAGAAGTCAAGCAAAAGGCAACTACAGCAGGTCCCTGGCCCTGGGGATCTCCCAGCCCACCAAAGACATAGACAGGATCTACTTGGAGAACAAATCCAATCAGACCTTGATGGTGACAGCATTGCTCATTCACTAGCTCTGAGAAGCAGGAAAGAGTTTAGACAAGAATAACTAGGGATGCTGCTGAAGGTGGGTGCCCGGGCCTGGGCTCCTGGCCTCCCTACCACTACTACACAGAACTACCCCCTTCCTGCCTTTCCCTGTCTGTCCCAGTTGCTCTAGGGTCCTCCTAGTCTGTGCCTGGGCCTGGCCACACGGTTTGCAGCCTGGGGAGGCCCTGGCATTGTTCCCAGTACTAGAGGTGGGGGTGAAGACATGTGGGCTGACTGGAGTGTGGCCAGCCCTCAGGGCCCAGCTGCAGGGCACGGGGCCAAGTTGACAATGCCAGCCACTGGAGACAGAGTGGCAACTACTGCTGTCGCCTCCAAAATACCAGTTGAGGTTTTCTCCTACTGTGGGGTTTAAAAACTATTTCAATTTCTATTATGCCTTTGTTTTGCCCTATTTTCTCTTTTCTTTTTAATAGTGTTGGTGGTTACGCCTGGAGGTGAGATAGGGGAGGGCAGGGCAAGAGCCAAGAGAAAGCTGAAGTCAGCAGAGTGTGCTCTGGTACCTCACGGCTTCTCTTCTAGTACTGCCCACTCCCACTGCAGGGCCTGGGCCTCAATGGCAGTCCCTCCCAGGGCCTATTCTCCACTAACAAGAATCAGCAAGGCTCTTACTCCACCCTATTTTTCCCCGATCATGACTTCCTATACCGTGGCCCACTCTTAGCATCCATCTGTCTGCTGGTAAATGAGGATATTCACTTTGTCCTGGGCCACCTTCTCCTCTCATTGCACACTCTCTCCCTAGACAGTCCCACCCACACCCATGGCCTCAGTTACCATTTACATGCCATAAACTCCACATTTATATCTCCAGCCCCATCTCCCCTCTGATTCCTAGACTTACATATCCAGCTGTTCTCTCCCGCTTGGTGGCTCACAGGCACCTCAGACTCCACATGGCCACAACTGACCTCATCATCTCCACTCTACCCAGCCACCAAATAAACACAACCCTCCAAAAAAAAGAAAAGTATCTTCTCCTGCTTCAGTATTCTCCATCTCAGTGGATGGTAGTACCATCCTTCTAGCTGTTCAAGTCAGAAAACTGGGGCCCATCCTGAACTCTGCCCTTTACTTCACCCATCACCTACATCCCATCTATCAGCAAGTCTTGTCAATCCCATCTTCTATGGAACTCTCCACAGTTTTGATATCTCCCTAGTCCCACTGCCACTCTTTTAATTAAGACCTCCATCAACTCATTCATAGACAACCTAAATTACCTCTTAATTTGTCTTTCTGCCTCAGTATTTACCTCTTGTCCAGTTAAGAGACCACCAGGTGGCCACCAGATTTTCCTTAGATACAAATATGATCATGTCTCTCCCCTGTTTAAAAGCCTCTACTGGAACTTCTACTTCCGACCACATTGGAGTAAATTGAAACAGACTTTTTCTTCTGCCATTTAAAAAAAAAAAAAAACCCTAGAAAATGGACCAAAATACATGAAACAGTTATTTTTAGACATTGGACAATAGGCAGTGCAGGACTGTGATCCCTGAGAGAAGGTGAGGTGAGGTCTATGATGGCCTTTGGTTTCTGCCTTAAGGCACTTTCTGGACCATAATATGGGATGGGAAAACCCCAGAAGAGCATAGTGATCTCCTGGAGTTAATGAGGAAAAATATTAGAGTTTGGAAGTCTGAGGCAGCTGGAATTTTCAGGTCAGAGTTCTAGAAAGGAAAGAGCAACATAGAAAAAAAGAGCTCCAGATATCTACATAGGGAGCCTCTTGATTGACTTGCTGAACACTAAGCTGTACATACATAGGGTGACACTACAAATCCGGGCAAGAACTACCAGGAAGCGATAGGCTGAAATTCCCAGAGTCCTGACAAGTATAGGAGACATGCAATTTCCAGCTAGCCAGAGTAGAGAAACCTTATGGAAAATCCAGGGCATTCAGTCAAGGCTGCCAGAAGAGTCACACCTCACCAGTAGGGATAAACTAGACCTACAATAAATGATACTCTAGACCTTCTCTAATCAACCTTAAAAACAAGTAGTGAAAGGCCCAGTCTGATATACAAGAAACTTAACTGCTTTCTAAAACAGAACTCAAGATTTCTTAAAGGAAGACACAAAATCTAGACACTCAACAATGAAACATCCCCAATGTCTATAATCCAATTAAAAAATTACTAGACATGTAAGGAAGCAGAGAAAATGTGCTGCTTCCATAGCCAGGAAAGAAAAAATCAGTCAACAGAAACAGCCAGAAATGACAGAGATGATAGAATTAACAAACAAGGACTTCTAAACAGCTATTATAAATATGCTCAAGGATTTACAAGAAAACATGGATAGAGTGAAGAAAATATAAAATATATATTAAAAGAGCCAAATAGAATTTTTAGTGGTAAAACATACAATATTTAAAATAAAAATTTACTAGATGGGCGAAACAGCAGATTAGACACTGCAGAAGAAAAGATCAGTGAACTAGAAGAAATAGCAATAGAAACTACCCAAAATGAAGCACAGAGGGAAAATAAAAAGTTATTTTTCTTAAATAACTGATTTAATACAGGCTGATAAAAAGTTAACAGAATGAATGGGTAAACAAAGTGCACTATATGCATACAATGGAATATTATCTGTCCATAAAAAGAAATGAAGTACTGATATATGCTATCACATAAGTGAGCCTTACACTAAGAAGCCAGCCACAAAACACCACAATTTATATGATTTCATTTATTTTCATTTATTGTCCAGAATAGGCAAAACCATAGAGACAAGTAGATTAGTGGTTCCTTAGGGCCAGAGGAGCCAGAGGGATGGGGAATTGCTAAAGGGTATAGGGTTTCTTTGGAGGTAGTGAAAATGTTCTAAAATTGACTGTGGTGATGAATGCACATATTTATGAGTATTATAAAAGCCACTGAAATGTATTCATTAAATGGATGAATTGTATACTATGTGAATTATGTATTAGTAAAGCTGTTATTTAAAAAATTCTAATAGAGCTTCAGTGACCTGTGGTTCAATATCGCACAGTCTAATATATGTGTAATAAGAGTTCTAGGAGGCGCTGAAGGCAGAAAAACATTTGAATAAATAATGGCTGAAAATTTGGCAAATCTGATGAAAACTGTAAACTATAGATCCGAAAAACTCAACAAGCCTCAAGAGGAATAAAAACGGAGAAAATCAAACCAAAGCACAGTATAAGCAACTTGCTGAAAACCACTGATAAGAGAAAATGTTAGTACCAGCTTTAGGGGAAAAAAAGACACATTATATACTGCGGAACCAAACAAAAGATAACCACATGCTTCTAAACCAAAACATTGCAAGCCAGAAGACAGTGAAGTGATATCTTTAAAGTATTCAAAGACTTACACTATAAGAAATGTTAAAGAAAGCTCTTCGGGTTGAGGGAAATGATACCAGTTGGAAACGCAGACTTACAAAAAGGAATGATGAGTGCCAGAAATGATAAACATGTGGGTAAATAAGAAAAGGCTTCCTTTTCTTGATTTTAAAGTTTTTCTTTAAAAGACAATTGATTGTTCAATGCCAATGAATTGTTCACTTGAAAATGGCTAATTATGGCCAGGTGCAGTGACACATGCCAGTAACCCCAGTGCTTTGGGAGGCCGAGGCAGGAGGATGACTTGAGGCCAGGAATTCGAGACCAGCCTGGCCAACACAGCAAAACCCCTTACTAAAAATGATGAGTGCCAGAAATGATAAACATGTGAATAAATAAGAAAAGACTTGCTTTTCTCAATTTTAAAGTTTTTCTTTAAAAGACAATTGATTGTTCAATGCCAATGAATTATTCACTTGAAAATGGCTAATTATGGCCAGGTGCAGTGACTCATGCCTGTAACCCCAGCACTTTGGGAGGCCAAGGCAGGAGGATCACTTTTGAGACCAGCCTAGCCAACACAGCAAAATCCCTTACTAAAAAAAAATACAAGAAATTTACCAGGCCTGGTAGCACATGCCTGTCATTCCAGCTACTCAGGAGGCTGAGGCAGGAGAATCACTGGAACCTGGGAGGTGCAGGTTGCAGTGAGCCAACATCATGCCACTGCACTCCAGCCTGGGTGACAGAGCCAGACTCTGTCTAAAAAAATAAAATAAAATGGCTAATTTTATATTATGTGAATTTCACCTCAATACATTATTTCAAAAAAATATAAATGACTGTTTAAAGCAAAAACAATAACAATATACCTTGTATTTATATTATATGTAGAAGGAGAAGATATTACAACAATAGCACAAATGATGGGAGGTACAAAAGTATGCTGTTGTAAGGTTCTTACTTGTCCATGAAGTCATATAATAGCATCTGAGGTAGATTGTGACAGTTAAAAATGCTTGTTTTAAACCCTAGATCAACTGAAAAAAAAAAGTTTTAGCTAATAAGCCAATGGCAGAGATAAAGTAGAAAAGAAAAAGATTTCCGTTATTCCTTGATACTTATCTCTCGAGGAGGTAGAGCTTAATTCCCACCCCCTTGACTGTAGTCTGAATTTTTAGTGACTTGCATGTGATGAATATAATTTCTAAAGGGAAAAGCAGTAACTTTACAGTGGGGAAACCTGGCAGACACCACCTTGACCAAATGGTCAAGGTTAACATTACCAGTAAGTCATGTCACTATCATATACCCCCTGATTTGATGGGATGACAAGGACACATCACCTCAATGGTATTCTTTCCAAAAATCCATATCCACAGACCAATCAAAAGAAAATATCAGGCAAACCCAAATTGAGAGACATTCTACAACACGCATAACCAGTGCTTCTCAAAACTGTCCAGGTCATCAAAAAACAGAAAAACCTGAGAAACTGTCATAACCAAGAGGAACCTCAGTAGACATGATCACGATTAATTGAAGTGAGATCCTGGAACAGAAAAAGGCGTTAATAGGAAAACTGGGAAAATCCAAATGAAATCTGTAGTGTAGTAGTATTGTACCAATGTTAATTTCTTATGTTTGAGAAATATATTATGTTTATGTCAAGTGTTTATGAAAGGTTGGATGAAAGGTCTATGGGAACTCTCTATTTCACAACTCTTCTATAAATCTAACATTATTTTAAAACAAAAAGTTTTTAAGAAAATACTAGGCCGGGTGCGGTGGCTCATGCTCATAATCCCAACAAGGCTGAAGTGGGCAGACTGCCTGAGGTCAGGAGTTTGAGACCAGCTTGGTCAACATGGTGAAACCTTGTCTCTACTAAAAATACAAACATTAACCAGGCGTTGTGGTGCACGCTTATAATCCCACTTACTCAGAGGTTGAGGCAGGAGAATCATTTGAGCCCAGAGACGGAGATTGCAGTGAGCCAAGATCGTGCCATTGCACTCCAGCCTGGGTGACAAGAGCGAAACCGCATCTCAACAAAAATAAAAGAAAACACTCAACCCAAAAGAGGGCAAAAATAGAGGAAAAAGTTAACAAAGAATAGGAAGGAAGAATAGAAAACAAATACAGAAATGGATGACCTAAATTCAACAATAGCAGTAGCGACATCAAATGTGAGGGGACTCTAAGCAGTACAATTAAAAGTTAGAGATGGTTCTACTGTATTAAAAAGAAAATTGGACTCAGCATTTTTGCTGTCTACAAGAAGCATGTTTTAAGCATAAAGACACAGATGGGTTAAAACTAAAATGATAAAGATGCACCAGGAGTGGCTATGTTAATTTCAAAGTAAGCTTTAAGACACAGAATATTACCAGGAATAGAGATGTTTAATGATAAAACAGTCATCACGACAATATAACAATCTTAAATGTGTATGTACCTATTAACAAGCTTCAAAATACATGAACTCAAAACTGACAGAATTGAAACAAGAAATAGACAAATTTGCAATTATAGTTGGAGAGTTCAACAGTTCTTTCTCAGTAATGGATAAAATAAGTAAACAGAAAATCAGTAAGCATATATAAGACTTAAACAACACCTTGACTGGAGAGGTGGCTCACACTTGTAATCCCAGCACTTTGGGAGGCCAAAGCAGGCAGATCACTTGAGGTCAGGAGTTTGAGACCAGCCTGGCCAGCATAGTAAAACCCCGTCTCCACTATAATAAAAACACAAAAATTAGCCAGGCATAGTGGCGGGCACCTAAAATCCCAGCTACTAGAGAGGCTGAGGCAGGAGAATCACTTGAGCCCGGGAGGTGGATGTTGCAGTGAACTGAGATAACACCACTGAACTCCAGCCTGGGTGACAGAGAGAGAGTCTGTCTCGAAAACAAAACCAAAACAAACAAAAAAACCCCACTTAAACAGCACCATCAATCAACCTGACCTAATTAGCATGAATAGAACACTGCATCCAATATCTGCAGAATACACATTCTTCTCAAGAACATATGGAACATTCTCCAAGATAGACCATAAGCTGGACCATCAAACAGGTCTCAATAAATTTAAAAGGACTAAACTCATGTAATGTATGTTCTCTGATCTCAACATAATTAAATTCAAAATCAATAACAAAAAAGATATCTATGGAATCCTTAAATATTTGGAAATTAAGTGACACACTTCAAAACAATCTATCAGTCAGAGAATAAATCAAAAGCAAAATTGAAAAGCATTTTTAAATGAATGAAAGTGACAGCATGTAAAAATTTGCTGGATGTCACTAAAGCAGTATTTAGGGGGAAGTTTATAGCACTCGATACCTATATTAGGAAAGAAGAAAGGTCTTAGATCAATGACCTCAGCTTTGTTAAAAGAAAAACTCTAGACAAATTAAATTTAACAGAGTTAAATTCAGCAAAGACCAATTTGCAAATCAGGCAGCTTCCTAAACCAGAATAGATTTAGAGTGACTCCAGCACTGCCATGTGGTTGGAGAAAACTTATGTACAGAAAAAGAAAAGTGATGTACAGAAAACGGAAGTGTGGGCTGGGCAGAGTGGCTCATGCCTGTAATCCCAGAACCTTGGGAGACCAAGGCAGGCAGATCGCTTGAGCCCAGGAGCTCGAGACCAGCCTCAGCAACATGGCAAAACCCCAACTCTACAAAAAAATACAGAAATCAGCCAAGTGTGGTGACACACGCCTCTAGTCCTAGCTACCCAGGAAGCTGAGGAGGGAGGAACGATCGCTTGAGACCCAGGAGGCAGAGGTTGCAGTGAGTCAAGGTTGTGTCAGTGCACTCCAGCCTGGGCGACAGAGTGAGACTCTGTCTCAAAAAGAAAAAAAGAAAAAGAAAGAAAAAGAAAATGGAAGTGAGGTACAGAACCAGCTGAACTGATTACAGCTCAATGTTTGCCTTATTTGAACACAATTTGAACAGTTGGCCACCTGTGATTTGCCAAAACTCAGTGACTGGTGCAAGAGCAGATTACAGTTTGTTTACACATCCAGTTAGGTTACAGTTCACTATGCCCAGAGAAACCTTTAGGCCGAACTTAAAATACGTAAGGAGGCAGTTTCATGCTAAACTTAATTTCACAGCTTCAAGCTTAAAAAGCTAGAAAAGGGCCTGGTGCAGTGGCTTAAGCCTGTAATCCCAACACTTTGGGAGGCCGAGACGGGTGGATCACGAGGTCAGGATATCGAGACCATCCTGGTTATCACGATGAAACCCATCTCTACTAAAAATACAAAAAATTAGCTGGGCGTGGTGGCGGGAGCCTGTAGTCCCAGCTACTTGGGAGGCTGAGGCACGAGAATGGCGTGAACCCGGGAGGTGGAGCTTGCAATGAGCCGAGACGGCACCATTGTACTCCAGCCTGGGTGACAGAGGGAGACTCTGCCTAAAAAAAAAAAAACAAAAAAACAAAACAAAACAAAACAAAAAAATAGACAAAGGAAGAACAAATTAAGCCCAAAATAAGTAGAAGAAAGGAAATAACGAAGATAAGAACAGAAATCAATGAACTAGCAAACAGATAGAGAAGATAGATGAAACCAAATGTCAGTGCTTTGAAAATATCAATAAAAATAATAAACTTCTACCTAGGCAGTATTAATTATATGACTGTGTATATTTATCAAACTCATTGAGCTGTATACTTACAATGGGTGCATTTTATTGTCTGTAAATTGTACCCAAAAACATGGACAAAAGATTTGAACTGAGACTTCACTAAGGTAGATGTAAAAATGGCCAAGAAACACATGAAAAGATACTCAACATCATTAGTCATCAGTGAAATAGAAATTAAAGCCACCATGATATGCTAGTACACATTCACTTAGAATGGCTGAAAAATTTTTTAAAATAACTATACTAATTGGATATAAATCAATGAAAACTCTATAAAGCAATGAAAATTACATTTCTCGCTGGAGTACAAAATGGTACATCCATTGTGGAAATTAGTCTGATAGTTTCTCATAAAATTAAACATAAGCTAATGCTTTGGCCCAGTAATTCCACTTGTAGGTATTTATCCAAGAGAAATAAAAACATATGCCCACAACAAACCTCATACAAGAGTATTCATAGAAGCTTTATTTATGAAAACCCCAAATTAGAAATAACTCAGGTGTCTAGCAATAGGTGAATAAATAAACAAATTGTGATATATCCATAGATTGGATCAATGGTATACCAATCCAATCATACATCACATACATTATAACTTTTATGGATATACAACATATACAATGGCATAGTAATACAATGGATATTCAGCAATTAAAAGGAATAAACTACTGATACATGTTACAACATGGAGAACCTCAAAAGCATTATGTAATTGAGAAGCCAGACATAAAGGCTAGATACCATATAACTCTGTTTATTTGAAATTCTAGAATAAGTAAAACTAACCTATAGTGACAGGAAGCAAGATGGAGGTAGTCAAGGGTCAGGAGTGGGAGTAGGATTGCAAAAGTCTTCAAGGACATTTTTTTGTCATGATGAAAATGATGTAAATCTCAATCGTAGCAGTGGCTTTACACACAGGGCCACTCCTAAGGTGCTCAGAACCTGGCAAAATATATTGTGTGCAACCCCTGTCTACACACAATATTTGAGTCATCCAAAATTAGTGTGCCAATACCATTCTGGCTGACCCACTTCCATGCACTTCTGTCAAAGATATACTGCTTTGGCTAGTGGAGCAATCCACTTACCATGCTGCTCTCCTGGAACCAGGTCTCAACCAAAAGTACCATAGATGATCCCTTAGGTGAGAATCCTGGAGTTCCTTAGGACATCTTGTGGGTCCCAAGCACAGGAGGGGGATGTCTAGAGACTCAAAGAGTGCTTGGAAAAACACAGACCAGGTCCTATGTCTAGGTGGGATCCATTCTGAGCTAAGGAAAGCCCAACCTGAAGACACCACTGATTCCGGGGCAGCAGTTTCAAGCCGCTGAGCCTATGTGAACAAAGTCAGGGCAACTGTAGCATGGTGTGCTGAGACCAAGGCTCTGGTCTCAGACATTGGCAGGAACCTGAAAATTTTAAGGAAAGTGCTGCAAAGTGCAGTGGGTTCCTCCTGAAATGCAGGGCATGGGACAGAAGCCCCATCTGCCCAGGTCTAAGGTAGTACTGGTTTACATGGGTGCAGACATTTATCAAAAATCATTGAATTGTACACTTACAATGAGTGCATGTTATTGCATATAAATTATACCTCAGTAGAGAATACTTACTACCAAGAAAGAAAACCCTGTAGTCTCAGCTACTCAGGAGGCTGAGGCAGGAGAATCACTTGAGCCCAGGAGTTCAAGGCTATAGTGAGCTGTGATCACAGCTGTGAACAGCCACTTCACTCCAGCCTGGGTGACATAGTGAGACCCCATCTTGGAAGGAAGGAAGAAAGGGAAAGAAAGAATGAATGAAAAAAAGAATGAAAGAAAGAAAGAGGAAGGAAGATAGGAAGGAAGGAAGGAAGGGGGAGAGGGAAGGAGAGAAAGGAAAGAGAGAGAGAAAGAAAAGAAAGAAAGCAATATAGAAAGAAAAAGAAAGAAAGAAGAAAGGAAAAGAAAAGAAAAAAAGAGGAAGAAAGGAAGGAAGGGAGAGTGGGGGGAGGGAGGGAGGGAAATGAAGAGAAAGAAGGAAAGAAAGAAAGAAAGAGAAAGAAAGAAAAGAAAAAGGAAGGGGAGGGGAGGGGGAGGGGAGGGGAGGAGGAGGAGAGGGGAGGGGGAGGGGGAGGGGAGGGGAGGGGAGGGAGGGAGGAGGGGAGGGGGAGGGGAGGGGAGGGGAGGGAGGGAGGAGGGGAGGGGGAGGGGAGGGGAGGAAGGGAGGGAGGAGGGGAGGGGGAGGGGAGGGGAGGGGGAGGGGGAGGGGGAGGGGGCAGGGCAGGGCATTTACCTCATGTAAATGAAGTGGGTCTGCAACCAGTCTGATTGCAACCAATCAGAGGCTGAAGTGAAATTACTAAGGGCACACTTTTATGCAAAGATCTGATTGGTTGCAAACAGCAACCAATCAGAGACTCAAGTGAAGTTAACATAGTTGCACTTCTATGCAAAGGAAGACTTGGCCTGCAATCAGTCTGATTGTTTGTGGACAACCTATGGAGGCTGAAGTGAAGTTTCAAAGTTACGCTCCTTTGCAAATGTCTAACAACCAATCAGAGGTACTTTCAATTTCCCATCGGCCACGCAGAAAAGGTGGGGGCTTGCAAAAGGAGTAGCCTCTGGTCCTTTTGTTACTTAGGCATGGAAAGTTAGGGTTCTCCTTTCAATTTAGTTCTAGGAACTCAGCGTGAAACAGCCTTAGGTTCCCTGACTCCAGAACCTATTATCCTGCCTCAGAGAGGATGATCCCTCTTCAGTGACCCCCAAATCTTGGGACATACTTTTTATGGCTGTGACTCTTGGTCAAAAGTGGACTGTCGGTACCTGTCTGGGGGCTTTCCCTCATATCTAATTGCAAATTCCTCCAGAGCAGGGACCATACCTTCTTCAATCTAGCACCTAGCACAGTGCCTGGCAACATAATAGGCTCTTGATACAAGCTGTTCAATGAACGAATGAATCAGTGAATGAATCTCTTCTCCTTTGGGGACTCTTTAGTGGGAGCCTTCATTGAAGAGTGGTTGCACCACAGAGTGACCTATAGGCAAAAAAATTTAAGAGCTGGGACAGCCTGGGTGGGGGGATGTTATTTGGTCAGGGAAATATTTTAACCCCATAGATTATGTCCCTGAGGTATTTCAGCCTATCCAGGAGTTGTATTTATGAGATGGCCAGGGTCAGGGTTCATTCTGTGGTCAAAATTAGGTGTTAAATACCCATTATCATCACCATCATCATCATTATCCTTTATTGGACATTTATCATGTGTCACATGCTGGTATAAACACTCTTGTATATTAGCTCATTTAATCTGCACAGTGACTCTGGGAGGAAGGGGATATTGGGTTGAACCATAAGAAATTGTCAATATTCAATCTTTTTTGACCCACAAAATAGCATTTTCATATGGTTCAACCTAATGTTACCGAATTCTTTTACCAAGGTTCAAGGAGGTGAGTCCCTTGCCCATATTTCAATGTTTATCTCTCTGACTCCAGAGCCCTTTTGCTATTTTCCCTACACTGCCGACTTCTATCAGTTGTAAAATCCCTGCTATAAGCCAGTCCACAGGGGCTAATAAGTCGGACAGGAGCGGGACTGGCTAGGGTTTCAAATGCTCTTTTGCCGCGGGGAATGAGCTGACTTGGTCTGAAAATGTTAGTCTTTTAGCAGTCGTGTTTCCAATTTCTTTTTAGTCTCTCACTCATCCAGAATCCACCTCCCTCATCACACACACACACACACACACACGCGCGCACACACACAGAAGAGTCAAGCAGCTGACTCACACACCATGCCGCAGTTGCCTTGACTTTGTTCATGTAGGCTCAGCAGCTTGAGACTGCAACCCCAGCATCAGCAGTGTCCTCAGTTGGCACCCGGAGGAGCTATTGCATTCTCCCCTTTATTGTGGAGATGGCTGGAGCCGGTGCTCTTGTCCTGGGGGAAGACAGCCATTGAGATTGGCAGAGGCTTAAGTATGAAGTCAAAGGCAATGCCTGATATCAGAAGAGACCCAGGCAGCAGTGGGGAAGTCCTACCAGCTGGATCTTTGAGCCTTGGACAGAACCAGCAGCAGGTAGGGCAGACCCCAACTCCATTGATATCTCTGCCGCTCGCTTGCCAAGCCCTGTGAGCTGCCCACTGGGGAAATAGACCTGGCAGTGCTGGAGGTTGGGGAGGGAGAGACATATAGTACGGTAAGCAATGACCCCCCAGGAGAGGCTCACAGTGATCCCCACCCCTTCACAGTGTGAGGGCAATGACAGAACATTGTCCGGATTGGGGATGGGCAGGAAATAGAGGCCAGGGAAATGCACATACTCAGAGCCTCAGACATCAGGTGGGCCTGAGAGTCCTGGCTGAGGAATGGGGGGGTGAGTCTGGACGTGCAGGCAGACTTCCCATGATATTCTACCTTGAGATGAGTGTGGTCAGGAGGAGAGTCCAGGTTGACTGCGAGGTAGATCCGAAGCTACAAGCCCTGGGCCACAGGAGAGAGGAACCGGAAAGGCTTCCTCCAAGAACCCCAGAAGCCTCTGGCCTTTCCGGGCATAACTAAAAAGAGAAGCAGACAGCCCCAGGATCTTACTCAAAGAGAGCTCAAAGGCTTGCCTTCCTGTATCTTCTCTCATGAGGGGGCAGCTTGAGATGCCACAAAGCACCCTGGGCTGGAAGTTAGGAGGCTGGAGTGCTAGTCCCATCCCGCCGGCCAGAGCCCTCCTCTCCCTGGGCTTTAGTGTTCTCCATCTGCACAAATGATGAGGCAGGATGTGTCAAGTGGGGAGGGCAGTTGGTTCTACCGGAATCATGGTTTTCAAA